>NC_041228.1:27746463-27767476 GCF_002837175.3 Physeter macrocephalus | reverse complement strand
ATAGCCAGGACATGGAAGCAACCTAAGTATCCATTGACAGATGAATGGATAAAGAAGATGTGGCACATATATACAATGGAATATTACTCAGACTTAAAAAGAAATGAAATTGAGTTCTTTGTAGTGAGGTGGATGGACCTAGAGTCTGTCGTACAGAGTGAATTAAGTCAGGAAGAGAAAAACAAATACCGTATGTTAACACATATCTATGGAAACTAAAAAAAAAAGGTTCTGAAAACCCTAGGGGCAGGACAGGAATAAAGATGCAGACATAGAGAAAGGACTTGAGGACACAGGGAAGGGGAAGCATAACCTGGGACGAAGTGAGAGAGTGGAGTGGCATGGACATATATACGCTACCAAATGTAAAATAGATAGCTAGTGGGAAGCAGCCACATAGTACAGGGAGATCAGCTCGGTGCTTTGTGACCACCTAAAGGGGTGGGATAGGGTGGGTGGGAGGGAGACCCAAGAGGGAGGAGATATGAGGATATATGTTTATGTATAGCTGATTCACTTTGTTATAAAGCAGAAACTAACACACCATTGTAAAGCAATTATACTCCAATAAAGATGTTAAAAAAAAAAGAACAAAGCTGGAGGCATCACACTTCCTGATTTCAAATTATATCATAAAGCTATAGTAATCCAAACAGTATGGTACCAGTATAAAAAGATACATAGACCAATGTAACAGAATAGAGAGCCCAGAAATAGATCCTTGCATATAAGGTCAACTAATCTTTATCAAAGTCATCAAGGATACATAATGGAGAAGGGATAGTCTGTTCAATTAAACGCTAGGAAAACAGGATATATATATATATATATATATATATATATATATATGTATACACACACACACACACACACACATATATGCAAAAGGATGAAATTGAATTCTTATATCACATCATACCCAAAAATCAACTCAAAATGGATTAAAGACTTAAATGTAAGACCTGAAATGTTATTGGTTATTTTTTAATCCTATAATATTTAGCCATGCTATTAAGTGCTTCTCATGTTTTATTTCAAATAATGACAGCAACTCTGTAAGGAGAAATAATTATCTCCTTTTTAATTTAAGAACACTGAGGTGTAATAGTTGGAAAATTTTCAAGTACTCTGTATCACTTTGCAAAGAGAAATGATGCATATAAAACACCAAATCATAGTCATGTTTCATGAAGAAAATAAATAAAACAAATATTAGTAAGTTTATGTAGAGTTGAGCCAGCAGATTGTTCTCCATCATATTCTTGGCAAGTAACACAGCTGAATTTACTGAAAACCTATGACATTTTAAATTCACCTAAATTAGCATTGAAAACAAAACATTAGCACTCAGCCCCATATTTGATAATCTTCTGGCTTTTGGAAAAGCATTAAAAATCTTAGATGCAACTTTATTCCATTAAAAATGCTTCTGAATTCACCAATTCAAATTATGCTGTAGATACAAAGATTAATATTTTTCTGACATACAGTTTTAAAAAAGAGATTAAATACTCTGTTTTATAGTCATTGGTAGATTGGTACAAGTGTTTTGGTCTTGCATTTGAATATGCTTGTTTGTTAGTAGATTTTAATTTAAATTTAAAAATATATAGGCAGCCTTTTTCAATATTCATATATTTGAAGTTCATCATCATTCTGCAGTTCCATATCATTATCTGTTTAAATATAAGAATTTGATTAAAAATAAAGAATACCACTAATTTACATAGTTTTGTAATATCAAAATTAATAAAATGGGCTTGATTATTATTGAAACAAGTTTATTAATATAAAAATTAATTTTGCTACTTCCAATTTCAGCTCTGATATGTGAAGGGCTTTGAAGTTGCTACTCCCATCCTTACACAAGAAAAATATGGACAAACTAAAATTCAGTGACTTCTCTTAGACTCATGAGAAAATTGAGATTGTAGAGCAAACAGCTACCTCAAAATCTGGAGAGATAGGCAAATTCAGAAAGTCACAACCAAGATCTCCTCACTTGAGGTAGAAGCTGCTCAAAACTTAAACTGATAGGAATATTTAAATGGTATTTTGATGAATTTCTGGAGCCTGAGTAGATAAGCATGGATGTAAGAAACTTCTTACTATCTTAGTCTTAGGGGGAGGTACCTATACTTTTGTTGGTTTTACCTCTAAGAACCCCACCAGGTGCTCAAAGTGAAGGTCCAAGAAAGATTCCCCTCATGGACCTGGCAGAAGAAGGTGAGAATAATCTCCCAAATATATGCATAGCATTCTCCATAACGAAGGCTGGCTCTCCAGTGAAAATGACTCTACCAGAGCCTTACACAGCACGGGGCAGGGTTTTTCTTCAACTATAGCTCACTCTAGCCTTCTTGTCTCATCTCACTCTAGCCTTCAACTGTAGCCCACTCCAGCCTTCCTGAGATGGAGAAAGAAAAAATCTATGCCAAGGGAGAAACACTTGTGAGATTACAGAATGACTGAGATGTAACAATAAGACTACAGAAAAGTATCCCTTCCTCTAACTTTACCACTACACCAAAAAGGCTCAGTATAATAACAATGGATTACACAGGAAGAGCTGTGAGATACAGATTCTGAGGAGAAGTACTCACAGAAGCCCCAAGCAAAAAGAGGAGACTAAAACAAGAGAACTAGAGTAATTTAAAGCCTTTTCTACATTCAGCTACAGTAAACATTAAACACAGCCCACTCCTAGCCAGATAACCTAAATCCTCACACTGAAAACCTAATTACACTTCCTACTGTCAGATATAACACATACAGGTTTCAAGAAAAAAATTATAAGATATGCCAAAAGATAATAAAAAAACACAATCTAAAAGCAAGCATAAGACAAAGCAAGCATAAGAACCAGAACCATATATTGGACAAAGATATTGGAATTATCAGAGAAGGAATTTAATATAACTGTGAATAATATGTCAAGAATACTAATGGGAAAAAGAAAAATATACAACAGATGGATAAGATCAATGGGGAATAGAACCCCTAAGAAAGAATCAAAAAGAAATTCTAGAAGTCAAACACACTACAGCAGAAATGAAAGATGACTACTATGGCCTCACAGTAGACTTGGTCTTGGCCAAGGAAAGCATCAGTGTTATTGAAGACAGGTTAGTAAAAACTTCAAACTAAAATGCAAAGAGAAAAAAATGGAAAAAGAGAACAAAGAATTTTCAAGAACTGTGGGGTAATTTCAAAATGTGTAACATTCCCATGATTGGAATACCAAATGGAGAAGAAGAAACAGAGTAAAAGAAACATTTGAAGTAATAATGGCTATGAATTTTCCAAAATTATTCACCAAACCACAGATCTAGGAAACTCAGGGAACACCAATAAAGATAAACACCAAGAAAAATACACATAGTGGATTTTTCAAATTAACTGGTACATTTCTAAATAACAATGGGTCAAAGAAGTCTTAAGAAAAAATTTTAAAATATTTTAAACTAAACTAAAATTACCAACTTATCAAAATTTATTAGATACAGCAAAATCAGTGCTTAGTGAGAAATTTATAGCATTAAATGCATATATTAATAAAAGAATAAAGATCTAAAATTAATAATCTAATCCTTGATCTTAGGAAACTAATAGAAGAAGAGTAATTTAAGGCTAAACCAAGCAAAAGAAAATAAAGAATAAAAATTAGTGTAGAAATAAATGAAATTGAAAAAAAGAAAAATGATAGAGAATATCAACAAAATCAAAAGCTTATTCTTTGAAAGCTTCAATAAAATTAATAAATCTCTAGTCAAGCTAACAAGAAAAAAAGAGATGAGCAAATTATCAATATCATATCAGAAATGAAAGAGGGGTCATCACTACTGATCCCAAGGACATTAAAAGAATATTATGAACAACTCTATACCCATAAATGTGACAATAGATAAAATGTTGAAAGACCAAAAAAAATCAAAACTCATACAAGGAGAAATAGATAATCTGAATAAGCTTGTATCTATTATAGAAATTGATTAAATAATTAATAACCTTCCAAAAAAGAAAATACCAGACTCAGATGTTTTCAATGATGAATGTCACCAAACTTTTAAGGAAAAATTCTCCAGAATTTCTTCCAGAAAATAGAAGACACTTCCTAACTCATTATATGAGATAAGCATTACTCTAATAACAAAAACAGGTAAAGTCTTATAAGAAAGAAAAATTACAGGTCAACATCTCTCATGAATATGGCTGCATATATTCCAAAGAAAAATTAGCAAACAAATACAATAATGTATATAAAGGATTATTATATACCATGGCAAAGTGGGATTTTATTTCCAAGTTTGAGAGGCAGGTTCAATATTTGAAAATCAATCTATGTAATCCACCAAATCACAAGATAAAAAGAGAAATTATATGATCATATTAATTGATGCAGAAAAATTCCTTGTAAAAAATCCAATATTTAATCATGGGGAAAACTTTCACCAAACCAGGAATAGAGGTGAGTTTCCTCTACTTGATAAAGAACAGCTACCAAAAAACAATACTTGGCAGCATAATTAATGTTGAGAAACTAGAAGTTTTCCACTTAAAACTGAGAACAAGACAAGGATTCTTTCTCTCTCACCACTTCTATTCAATATTGTACTGGACTTCCTAGGACAATGAAACAAGAAAATAAAGTATATAGATTTTATGGGAAGAAATAAAACTCTCTATTCACATAAGACATAAGTGTCTATTTAGATAATCCCAAAAAACATAAAAAATAAAACAATTAGAAACAAACTAACAGATATAACAAGGAAAGGGGGAATAAGTTTATTGTACAGATTATTTTTTTCCCAATACATCAGTAACAAACAATTAAAATGTAAAAAAGATAAAAAGTTATACAATAATGCCAAAAAATGATATACTTAAGGATAAATCTAACTTCACAAGATCACATGAAATATTCACCAAGATAGATTATATTATTAGCCATAATACACATCAACTAATTTTTAAAAAGTTGATGTTGGACTTTATTAAATCTTCTGCTCTACAAAAGATATTATTAAGAGAATGAAAAGATAAGTTAAGACACTGGGAGAAAATACTGATAAAACAGATGTTTGATATAGGACTTATATCTAAAATATACAAATAAATCCTAAAACTAAACAATAAGGAAATAAACCCAACTTAAAAATAGGTAAAGGATGTGAACAGACGACTTGGCCAAGAAGGTATACAAATGGCAAATAAGTATATGGAAAAAATGCTCAATATCTATTGTCATCAAGAAATTTCAAATTAGGACAACAGTGAAATACCACTACACACCTATGACAATGAAAAAAGAAGAAAAGGGGAAAAAACGTGCAATACAAATTGTTGGCAAGTATATAGAGAAAAAGGAACTCTCATTTATGCTGCTGTGAATGCAACTGGCATAGCCACTTTGGAAGGCAATTTGGCAGTTTGTTAAAAAATTAAACATATTCTTACTATATTATCTCATAATCATGCTCCTAGATTTGGAAATTTATGGTCATGAAAAAACCTGCATACAAATGTTTTTAGCAGCTTTCATCACAATTTCCAAAAGCCAAAAGCAACCAAAATGTCTTTACATAGTTGAATGGACAGAAAAGCCATGGTACATCTATACATTGAATTACTCTTCAGCAGTAAGTCTCCAAAATATACGGGATGAATTTTAAATGCATATTACTAAATGTAAAGAGCCGATTTAAAAATACTGCATACTATACATACTGTATGACTTCAATTATGACATTTATAAAAGGCAGAAATACAGACTGGTGATTGCTAGGCATTCTGGAAGCAAGGAAAGTGAGTTGGTGAAGCAGAGGGGATTTTTTTTTTTTTTTAGGATGGCTGAACTCTTCTTTTACCATAATGATGAATACAAAAAGAGAACCTTGATGTGCGCAATTAAAAAATAATTTAAAAGGTCACGAGATCCCAGGATGGAATGTAAAATGTGAAAAGGGGATTTAATCATATGACAATCTTATGAACAACCTCACTGAAAGAGATGGGAGAAAAAAAAAATGTGCTGACCTAAGTAACTTTGGAAGTGAGTAGTCTGTAACACTAAATCCATATACAACTGCATACAAGTATTGTCCTTTGGTTGATAAAGTCATTTTCCAAGGGAGTATGAATTTGATTCTATTACCTTTATATGTGTATACTGGAATTGAAATATTACATAAATGGATGATGGATGGTGAGAACCAGGCATCTCAATTTTAGAGTGGGAGATTATGCATAAAACAGAGGTGGAGGCTAGAATGATGCCCTATGGTAGCGGATTAGAGTTGGAGGCGTCATTAATGAACTCACATTCATCTTAATATAGATGCAGGTAATCACACATATAAATATTTACAGATAACTGTATATATATGGGTTAGTATATACACATACATTTTTTAGCAGGGAGGACCTAGAAATAATGACACCCCAAAAGCAACAAGCATATCTAGCATTCAGATACTAGTTATTAATACCATTCTCTAACAAAAAGAACTGAGACTCTTTGGATAAAAGGTTGTTTCTAAGTATGGGGCAGAAAAGAAACAAGATAAGTCTGGGATATTTTGGCCTGCCTAAGAGTAAGGAAGCACTCACACACACACACACACACACACACACACACACACACACAAAGGGACACAGGAACCAACTAAAAGATCTTCCCCAATGTCTAAAACTAGAGCAATTTGAGATAGATGATAGATATATGGATAAATAGACGAAGTAGTAATCAATTATAATCCAAAGTATAAAATAAATATTCATGAGTCCATAGTGATATAAATAAATAATTGAATAAACAAATAAATGAGGGAGAAGAGACAAAATTCCCATGCAATAAAATTCCAAACAGTTATTGCAGATACTTCACTCTCAAGGCACTTAAGGAAAACTTCCCACAACTAAGAGTGAACTGTGCAGTCTTCCTTCTAAACATACAGTATGGAAAGGAAGGGGGGCGGGGAGTGTAACTTTTTAACTTTTTTCAAACACTACCTCAGTCAGGTAATAAGGGTTAATATCAATTGTGAGAGGTCACACTGTTAGAATGTTCTCTTTCTATGATGTGATAAAATGACACTTTACCTCTGTGGTGTTGTTTCCAAGAACACATAATCTTAATCTAATCATGACTAAAACATCCGACAAATCCCAGTAGAGGAACAGTGTACAAATATCCAGATATTCATTCCTCAAAACTGTTAAAGTTATCAAAAACAAGGAAAGTCTGAGAAACTGTCACTGCCAAGAGGAGCCTATGGGGCCATCACAACTAAATAAAATGTGGCTTCCTATATAGGATCCTAGAACAGAAAATAAAGATAGGTAAAAACTAAGGAATCTGAAATGAAATACAGATTTTAGTTAATGCTAATCTACCATTTTGGTTAATAATTGGAACAAATGTATCATACTACTGCACAGAAAAGTTTAAGTTGAATTTCCTTAATTCAATATGTTCAAATAGAAAGCCCTCGAAGCTTTACTTAAAAAACAGGATCATCATCTTCCCAAATGCTGAGGCTCAAAATCTTAGGTATGACATCTCTCTCTTAGCCATTATTTCTCTTTGGTCACTAGTACAACTCTACTAGTACAAATGCACATAGCTTGCTATGTGAACTATAAATCTGCACTTTCCTTTATATTCTCATCAGTAACCACCTATAAGCCCTTATCATTCTCTCCAGAGAATAATATTTTTATTTTCAAAAGAGAGTATGGTAAAAATATACAAGGCATGAGATTTAAAATCAGAAACAGATTGAATTAAACTTATAATGTTGCTCTGTACAACCTGAAACCTTGGTGCTATAGACTGAATGGTTTTGTCTTCCCCCTTCCCCCAATTTATATGTTGAAATCTTCACCCCCAATGTGATGATATTAGGAGGTGGGGCCTTTGGTAGGTGGTTAGGCATGAGGGCTGCACCCTTCTGAATGAGATTAGTGCCCTTTTAAATGAGACCCTGAAGAACTCCCTCACTCCTTTCACCATGTGAGGATCCAAGAAGTTGCCAGTTTGCAATCTGGAAGAGGGCCCTCACCCAAACTCAACCATGCTGTCATCCTGATCTTAGACGTCCAGTCTCTAAGACTATGAGAAATACATTTCTGTTGTTTATCAGCCACTCAGTCTGGCACTTTGTTATAGCACCCTGAACTGACCATGACACTTGGACATGTTGCCTAACATACTTAAGCTCAGTAATATTATATATAAATTTTTTAATGTACATAGTATTGCTATAAAGATTAAATGTGATATATGTGAAAGTATATATATATATATATATATATGTATATATATACAACCAGCTTAAATGTTTACCATGTCCTTTTGAGTAGAGCATAATAATTTACCCTATTTTCTTTTCCTCTACCCACCATGTTGACTTATATCTGGACTAATTTACATGAGGATATGTTCCTATAATTATCTGAAATTGATATACCCCTTAGAGAAACATCATAGCTGATTAAGCCTAGATAGGGGCATTCTAGTTTATTTAATAAGAAACCTCACTTTTTACATAGTAAGAACAAATATATATATATTACATAATCATCTAATCTAAAGAGATGATTGCTCTGAGATAGGATTATCCTAGATGTGATATTTTTGCCAAAATAAAAAAAAGGTTGTACACATAAAAATTAATAATAATAACAGCATCCACAGCAGTAACAGTGACAACTGTGCTAACTCTATGCTAAGCATAGTGCAAGTAGGAAAATCACCCTATATCTTTATCACAGTCCTTATGCTGAATTCCATAAATTTGTGACAAGCAAGAAGGTTAACGAAACAAAAGCCCTCCTTTGTTTATTCCCCAAGATGCATTATCATAGCTATTTGCTATGCAAGCCAGATTTACAGAGTAATGTGTCTTTTCCACTGCCCACTCATAATTCTTGCTTAAAGGCTGAGAAGCATGTGAAACATTTTATGTAATAAACCAAGTGTTTCATATAAGGCAAACTTCCATTTTCCTGAAGAAAGATGTCAAGGTGAATGCCTTCAAATGAATTCAGTTAAATTCAATAGAAAACATTTTTCAGTGATTAAGTGGTTGGATGGTGGTATTGATGATGTAGAAGCAGAATTAGACATGGTTTTTGCATTCATTTTACCCAAGAACCTGTCCATTATGGATATGTTACCAACATCTTGGACTGTCTTAGGCAAATTATGTTCTATTCTTTTTAAAGAGAAATGGGGAAGTTTTGAAAAATTGAATATTAATTTTGATTTACAAAGATAGCATTTCTTAAATGCCTTTTACCTTTGATATGTCTTCCTCTTTCCTAATCCTTTTCAAATTGAATTGCTTTGAGCATTGTTACATAGTTCATTTTTAGGGAGGAGAAAAAGCAAAATAAAAAAAGAATTATTTAATACATATAGGCATTACATAGAGTCCAATCACACAGTATAAATATTTCTTTTGCGTCTTTTAGAATCTGATTCCTGAAGAGGTAAAGACTATATATTCCATTTTATATTGGTATGAAGCTAGGATGAAACTAAGCTGTTTCATGACTTACCTCAGCACTGATTAAATTTAAAATATGTACCCCTATACTTGAGCATAATTAAAAGTTAAATGTTCTCATTAAAAATACCAACAAAAATATTATATTTATAAACTAAAGAAAAATTTAGATCAGTTAAATTTTCCATCACTAAATATGTAATGGCCCCCACATAAGAACTCTCCCAGATCTTCTTTCTTCTATCCCCCCATATTCCCTCAACTGTCTTTCAAATCCACTCCTCACTGACCTATTTCTTGCTTGTTCAAATTCTAGTCCTTTCCTCCTGCATAAAGTCCTTTGCCTTACCAATTTTAGTCAGTCATATTGGTTTCCATTCTTTCAAAGTCTCCCACTAGAATGTTTTTATCGGACAGAGGAGTCAGAGAGTTGTGATAAATTAAATGTCGATCGGTTTCTCATATGCTATATTTAAATCATTATTCAACAAGGTGTCATTCTCCTGGTTTTTCACAAGTACGCCAGCACCCATAGTGTGTAAGTTTATCAAATCTGTATTGTGGTTACAAGTATCAATGTATAATCTTGAATAAAGATTGGGATGCGGGAATTTGTCAGATCAAACTAGACTGGATTTACCCGGGTAATCTAGTATACTCTCCCTATTTTAAGGTCTATAATTTAATTACACCTTAAAGGCATTTTTGGCAAGTAAAGTAACATATTCATATGTTTTAGCAATTTGAGCATGAACACTTGGAAACTTTGGCAGTTAGGGCACTTGCCTACAGCTAAAATCAAACCAGAATTAAACTCCAGCAAGTAAATGCCATATTACTGATAAAGTTCAGCAAGTAAAATCAGGGCACCACCTGGTTTATCCTTTTCATGTCAAACACCAACTTTAGATAATCAGTAGCAGGACTTTAACGAATGGCGTCTAAACCATTTAAATGTTATAGTTTACACAAAAGACATAATTCCTAATTGTGAAATAATTAGGAAAGTTTGAAGTGAGATTCGTATTTACTTATTTACATAGGAGCCATTTAGATCATGGGATATCACCATTTTAAACTCAGATATTTATGTAACTTCAGCATTTTTAGAATACATTGCTTTAAAATTATACAAAATACGTATTGTTTTAAATGTAATGTGTTTTTATTGCTTTGATGTTATTGTGATCTGATAAAATTCTTTTTCAGAATTTGCCTTAACTAAAACCTCAAAAGAAAAAAAAAGAAAAAAAACCCCAGACTCTACTTTACATTTATCTAATAAGCCCTACCTAACATAATCATGTAATTATTCACAATCATTCAAATCAAATTTTATCTTGGGTTGTTTCATTTAAAACCTTTAACAAGAAGAGTGTTCAACTGACATCTATTTTCAAACGTTTAATTCGGCACCCATTCTTAAATTTTTGAGTATCACACATCATGAAAGATAATTACAAAAAGCAGTTTAAAAAATTTTTAATTAGGATTTCTTATTTCTTCTACTGTGATATGGAGATAGTGTGCCTGATTTTTTATCTGTGGCCTTATTAAGCATGGTTTAGAAGTAATTTCTTTCTGAGTTACTATCTCAGGAAGTCAGATTTCCTCCATTAACTCCAATATAGAAAGCAAGCTCTGAAAATGGAAGATAAAATAATAATTTTAGGTATATCAAATAACCTTTTAAAATTTCCATTGTAACCTCAAGAAATATTTTGACCAAACTATTTAATATTAAACTTCAAAGAAAGAACACTAATGATAACTTTCAACATCTGCATCAATGGAGAATATTATTGTTTCCATTACTTAATATAGTCTATTAATCTGTTTGGAAATATGGCTTCATCCCTCTCTCAAATCCTAAACATGATTAATATAACATTTCAGGGATTAATGCAACATCCTTAATTTAGTGGAGCTGAGTTAAAACAAGTACAGGTGTTGTTATCTAAAATGTGATCTTTACAAACTTGTGTATTACTCAATCCAAAAATATTTTATAAGTTGCTCCTATGTGAGAGATACTGATGAGGTCTGTCAGAGAATACAGAAATAAATTTTATATGAACTCTGGTCCTGATCTTTCATGGGTCTGGTTTTTACCACAGCTACTAGAAAGAGTAAAGAAATAGAAATATTCACATATATCCCTTTTAGTGTTGTACTTCTACTATCCATTTAGCAAGTTTCCCTGAATTAAGCCTATTTCCCCTGCCTCCTCCAAATATCATAGGTAAACTTTACCCCTCACTCTTCACATCCAGTCTTCATAATCTTTCTGAAATTTTCCACATATTAATACTAAGGGGCTAGCCATTCTAAACAGCCATCCTGACATTAAGTCCTTATAGTGTTTTATAATTTTCTCTTTATTTCTTGCTGAAAAGTATGTTAGCAATTATGACTCATGGTCATAAAAGACAATGCTGTTTACAGTAGCAATTGGAGATTTCACAGTAGATTAGATTTCTAAATCAGACTCCTCCCACACATCAGGGATATTGTGTCAAGTTTTACCAATAATTTTTAAGGATACAAAAATTGTGTGACACAAATGAAATGGGCAAGTCTGGGACCCCCTACATAGTTCCACAGTATTTTTTCTTTTCCCAGGGAGCCAACTCTGGCCTAGGTTAACAGATTGAGTTTCTGAGTGAGATATGTAGTCACCTTATTTATACAGGAGCCATTTAGCTCATGGAACATCATCATTTTAAACTCAGCTATTTATATAACTTCCATGATATTTTCCAGAGGTCCATGTCCCATAAGTTCTTAGGTTCCAGGTTTTTTACAGTAAGTAATTCAGACAACCAGGTCTATTCTTCTGAAAGCTTTCTACACATAGAGACTATCTTCCTAGTGAAAAGCATTTGGCTATTTACCAGGAAGTTTGTCATAAACAAACATGTCGACAAAAAATGTGACAGGTTTAACTGTCATTTTTTTCATGTGTGTCTCACTTCCAAAATTTCAGAACAACTTTTTAATCCTTTTAACATCCCTCTTTTAATTTTTTTATTTTTAATTTATTTTTAATTTTTAATTTATTTTTAATACAGCAGGTTCTTATTAGTTATCTATTTTATACATATTAGTGTATACATGTCAATCCCAATCTCCCAATTCATCCCACCACCACCACCACCCTCCACCACCTTCCCCCCATGTTGTCCATACTTTTGTTCTCTACATCTGTGTCTCTATTTCTGCCCTGCAAACTGGTTCATCTGTACCATTTTTCTAGATTCCACATATATGCATTAATATACGATATTTGTTTTCTGACTTACTTAACTCTGTATGACGGTCTCTAGGTCCATCCATGTCTCTACAAATGACACAATTTCATTCCTTTTTATGGCTGAGTAATATTCCAATGTATATATATATACCACATCTTCTTTATCCATTTATCTGTCAATGGGCATTTAGGTTGCTTCCATGACCTGGATATTGTAAATACTGCTGCAGTGAACATGGAGGTGCATGTGTCTTTTTGAATTATGGTTTTCTCTGGGTATATGCCCAATAGTGGCAATAATGCCAAAAAATGATATACTTAAGGATAAATCTAACTTCACAAGATCACATGAAATATTCACCAAGATAGATTATATTATTAGCCATAATACACATCAACTAATTTTTAAAAAGTTGATGTTGGACTTTATTAAATCTTCTGCTCTACAAAAGATATTATTAAGAGAATGAAAAGATAAGTTAAGACACTGGGAGAAAATACTGATAAAACAGATGTTTGATATAGGACTTATATCTAAAATATACAAATAAATCCTAAAACTAAACAATAAGGAAATAAACCCAACTTAAAAATAGGTAAAGGATGTGAACAGACGACTTGGCCAAGAAGGTATACAAATGGCAAATAAGTATATGGAAAAAATGCTCAATATCTATTGTCATCAAGAAATTTCAAATTAGGACAACAGTGAAATACCACTACACACCTATGACAATGAAAAAAGAAGAAAAGGGGAAAAAACGTGCAATACAAATTGTTGGCAAGTATATAGAGAAAAAGGAACTCTCATTTATGCTGCTGTGAATGCAACTGGCATAGCCACTTTGGAAGGCAATTTGGCAGTTTGTTAAAAAATTAAACATATTCTTACTATATTATCTCATAATCATGCTCCTAGATTTGGAAATTTATGGTCATGAAAAAACCTGCATACAAATGTTTTTAGCAGCTTTCATCACAATTTCCAAAAGCCAAAAGCAACCAAAATGTCTTTACATAGTTGAATGGACAGAAAAGCCATGGTACATCTATACATTGAATTACTCTTCAGCAGTAAGTCTCCAAAATATACGGGATGAATTTTAAATGCATATTACTAAATGTAAAGAGCCGATTTAAAAATACTGCATACTATACATACTGTATGACTTCAATTATGACATTTATAAAAGGCAGAAATACAGACTGGTGATTGCTAGGCATTCTGGAAGCAAGGAAAGTGAGTTGGTGAAGCAGAGGGGATTTTTTTTTTTTTTTAGGATGGCTGAACTCTTCTTTTACCATAATGATGAATACAAAAAGAGAACCTTGATGTGCGCAATTAAAAAATAATTTAAAAGGTCACGAGATCCCAGGATGGAATGTAAAATGTGAAAAGGGGATTTAATCATATGACAATCTTATGAACAACCTCACTGAAAGAGATGGGAGAAAAAAAAAATGTGCTGACCTAAGTAACTTTGGAAGTGAGTAGTCTGTAACACTAAATCCATATACAACTGCATACAAGTATTGTCCTTTGGTTGATAAAGTCATTTTCCAAGGGAGTATGAATTTGATTCTATTACCTTTATATGTGTATACTGGAATTGAAATATTACATAAATGGATGATGGATGGTGAGAACCAGGCATCTCAATTTTAGAGTGGGAGATTATGCATAAAACAGAGGTGGAGGCTAGAATGATGCCCTATGGTAGCGGATTAGAGTTGGAGGCGTCATTAATGAACTCACATTCATCTTAATATAGATGCAGGTAATCACACATATAAATATTTACAGATAACTGTATATATATGGGTTAGTATATACACATACATTTTTTAGCAGGGAGGACCTAGAAATAATGACACCCCAAAAGCAACAAGCATATCTAGCATTCAGATACTAGTTATTAATACCATTCTCTAACAAAAAGAACTGAGACTCTTTGGATAAAAGGTTGTTTCTAAGTATGGGGCAGAAAAGAAACAAGATAAGTCTGGGATATTTTGGCCTGCCTAAGAGTAAGGAAGCACTAACACACACACACACACACACACACACACACACACACACACACACAAAGGGACACAGGAACCAACTAAAAGATCTTCCCCAATGTCTAAAACTAGAGCAATTTGAGATAGATGATAGATATATGGATAAATAGACGAAGTAGTAATCAATTATAATCCAAAGTATAAAATAAATATTCATGAGTCCATAGTGATATAAATAAATAATTGAATAAACAAATAAATGAGGGAGAAGAGACAAAATTCCCATGCAATAAAATTCCAAACAGTTATTGCAGATACTTCACTCTCAAGGCACTTAAGGAAAACTTCCCACAACTAAGAGTGAACTGTGCAGTCTTCCTTCTAAACATACAGTATGGAAAGGAAGGGGGGCGGGGAGTGTAACTTTTTAACTTTTTTCAAACACTACCTCAGTCAGGTAATAAGGGTTAATATCAATTGTGAGAGGTCACACTGTTAGAATGTTCTCTTTCTATGATGTGATAAAATGACACTTTACCTCTGTGGTGTTGTTTCCAAGAACACATAATCTTAATCTAATCATGACTAAAACATCCGACAAATCCCAGTAGAGGAACAGTGTACAAATATCCAGATATTCATTCCTCAAAACTGTTAAAGTTATCAAAAACAAGGAAAGTCTGAGAAACTGTCACTGCCAAGAGGAGCCTATGGGGCCATCACAACTAAATAAAATGTGGCTTCCTATATAGGATCCTAGAACAGAAAATAAAGATAGGTAAAAACTAAGGAATCTGAAATGAAATACAGATTTTAGTTAATGCTAATCTACCATTTTGGTTAATAATTGGAACAAATGTATCATACTACTGCACAGAAAAGTTTAAGTTGAATTTCCTTAATTCAATATGTTCAAATAGAAAGCCCTCGAAGCTTTACTTAAAAAACAGGATCATCATCTTCCCAAATGCTGAGGCTCAAAATCTTAGGTATGACATCTCTCTCTTAGCCATTATTTCTCTTTGGTCACTAGTACAACTCTACTAGTACAAATGCACATAGCTTGCTATGTGAACTATAAATCTGCACTTTCCTTTATATTCTCATCAGTAACCACCTATAAGCCCTTATCATTCTCTCCAGAGAATAATATTTTTATTTTCAAAAGAGAGTATGGTAAAAATATACAAGGCATGAGATTTAAAATCAGAAACAGATTGAATTAAACTTATAATGTTGCTCTGTACAACCTGAAACCTTGGTGCTATAGACTGAATGGTTTTGTCTTCCCCCTTCCCCCAATTTATATGTTGAAATCTTCACCCCCAATGTGATGATATTAGGAGGTGGGGCCTTTGGTAGGTGGTTAGGCATGAGGGCTGCACCCTTCTGAATGAGATTAGTGCCCTTTTAAATGAGACCCTGAAGAACTCCCTCACTCCTTTCACCATGTGAGGATCCAAGAAGTTGCCAGTTTGCAATCTGGAAGAGGGCCCTCACCCAAACTCAACCATGCTGTCATCCTGATCTTAGACGTCCAGTCTCTAAGACTATGAGAAATACATTTCTGTTGTTTATCAGCCACTCAGTCTGGCACTTTGTTATAGCACCCTGAACTGACCATGATACTTGGACATGTTGCCTAACATACTTAAGCTCAGTAATATTATATATAAATTTTTTAATGTACATAGTATTGCTATAAAGATTAAATGTGATATATGTGAAAGTATATATATATATATATATATATGTATATATATACAACCAGCTTAAATGTTTACCATGTCCTTTTGAGTAGAGCATAATAATTTACCCTATTTTCTTTTCCTCTACCCACCATGTTGACTTATATCTGGACTAATTTACATGAGGATATGTTCCTATAATTATCTGAAATTGATATACCCCTTAGAGAAACATCATAGCTGATTAAGCCTAGATAGGGGCATTCTAGTTTATTTAATAAGAAACCTCACTTTTTACATAGTAAGAACAAATATATATATATTACATAATCATCTAATCTAAAGAGATGATTGCTCTGAGATAGGATTATCCTAGATGTGATATTTTTGCCAAAATAAAAAAAAGGTTGTACACATAAAAATTAATAATAATAACAGCATCCACAGCAGTAACAGTGACAACTGTGCTAACTCTATGCTAAGCATAGTGCAAGTAGGAAAATCACCCTATATCTTTATCACAGTCCTTATGCTGAATTCCATAAATTTGTGACAAGCAAGAAGGTTAACGAAACAAAAGCCCTCCTTTGTTTATTCCCCAAGATGCATTATCATAGCTATTTGCTATGCAAGCCAGATTTACAGAGTAATGTGTCTTTTCCACTGCCCACTCATAATTCTTGCTTAAAGGCTGAGAAGCATGTGAAACATTTTATGTAATAAACCAAGTGTTTCATATAAGGCAAACTTCCATTTTCCTGAAGAAAGATGTCAAGGTGAATGTCTTCAAATGAATTCAGTTAAATTCAATAGAAAACATTTTTCAGTGATTAAGTGGTTGGATGGTGGTATTGATGATGTAGAAGCAGAATTAGACATGGTTTTTGCATTCATTTTACCCAAGAACCTGTCCATTATGGATATGTTACCAACATCTTGGACTGTCTTAGGCAAATTATGTTCTATTCTTTTTAAAGAGAAATGGGGAAGTTTTGAAAAATTGAATATTAATTTTGATTTACAAAGATAGCATTTCTTAAATGCCTTTTACCTTTGATATGTCTTCCTCTTTCCTAATCCTTTTCAAATTGAATTGCTTTGAGCATTGTTACATAGTTCATTTTTAGGGAGGAGAAAAAGCAAAATAAAAAAAGAATTATTTAATACATATAGGCATTACATAGAGTCCAATCACACAGTATAAATATTTCTTTTGCGTCTTTTAGAATCTGATTCCTGAAGAGGTAAAGACTATATATTCCATTTTATATTGGTATGAAGCTAGGATGAAACTAAGCTGTTTCATGACTTACCTCAGCACTGATTAAATTTAAAATATGTACCCCTATACTTGAGCATAATTAAAAGTTAAATGTTCTCATTAAAAATACCAACAAAAATATTATATTTATAAACTAAAGAAAAATTTAGATCAGTTAAATTTTCCATCACTAAATATGTAATGGCCCCCACATAAGAACTCTCCCAGATCTTCTTTCTTCTATCCCCCCATATTCCCTCAACTGTCTTTCAAATCCACTCCTCACTGACCTATTTCTTGCTTGTTCAAATTCTAGTCCTTTCCTCCTGCATAAAGTCCTTTGCCTTACCAATTTTAGTCAGTCATATTGGTTTCCATTCTTTCAAAGTCTCCCACTAGAATGTTTTTATCGGACAGAGGAGTCAGAGAGTTGTGATAAATTAAATGTCGATCGGTTTCTCATATGCTATATTTAAATCATTATTCAACAAGGTGTCATTCTCCTGGTTTTTCACAAGTACGCCAGCACCCATAGTGTGTAAGTTTATCAAATCTGTATTGTGGTTACAAGTATCAATGTATAATCTTGAATAAAGATTGGGATGCGGGAATTTGTCAGATCAAACTAGACTGGATTTACCCGGGTAATCTAGTATACTCTCCCTATTTTAAGGTCTATAATTTAATTACACCTTAAAGGCATTTTTGGCAAGTAAAGTAACATATTCATATGTTTTAGCAATTTGAGCATGAACACTTGGAAACTTTGGCAGTTAGGGCACTTGCCTACAGCTAAAATCAAACCAGAATTAAACTCCAGCAAGTAAATGCCATATTACTGATAAAGTTCAGCAAGTAAAATCAGGGCACCACCTGGTTTATCCTTTTCATGTCAAACACCAACTTTAGATAATCAGTAGCAGGACTTTAACGAATGGCGTCTAAACCATTTAAATGTTATAGTTTACACAAAAGACATAATTCCTAATTGTGAAATAATTAGGAAAGTTTGAAGTGAGATTCGTATTTACTTATTTACATAGGAGCCATTTAGATCATGGGATATCACCATTTTAAACTCAGATATTTATGTAACTTCAGCATTTTTAGAATACATTGCTTTAAAATTATACAAAATACGTATTGTTTTAAATGTAATGTGTTTTTATTGCTTTGATGTTATTGTGATCTGATAAAATTCTTTTTCAGAATTTGCCTTAACTAAAACCTCAAAAGAAAAAAAAAGAAAAAAAACCCCAGACTCTACTTTACATTTATCTAATAAGCCCTACCTAACATAATCATGTAATTATTCACAATCATTCAAATCAAATTTTATCTTGGGTTGTTTCATTTAAAACCTTTAACAAGAAGAGTGTTCAACTGACATCTATTTTCAAACGTTTAATTCGGCACCCATTCTTAAATTTTTGAGTATCACACATCATGAAAGATAATTACAAAAAGCAGTTTAAAAAATTTTTAATTAGGATTTCTTATTTCTTCTACTGTGATATGGAGATAGTGTGCCTGATTTTTTATCTGTGGCCTTATTAAGCATGGTTTAGAAGTAATTTCTTTCTGAGTTACTATCTCAGGAAGTCAGATTTCCTCCATTAACTCCAATATAGAAAGCAAGCTCTGAAAATGGAAGATAAAATAATAATTTTAGGTATATCAAATAACCTTTTAAAATTTCCATTGTAACCTCAAGAAATATTTTGACCAAACTATTTAATATTAAACTTCAAAGAAAGAACACTAATGATAACTTTCAACATCTGCATCAATGGAGAATATTATTGTTTCCATTACTTAATATAGTCTATTAATCTGTTTGGAAATATGGCTTCATCCCTCTCTCAAATCCTAAACATGATTAATATAACATTTCAGGGATTAATGCAACATCCTTAATTTAGTGGAGCTGAGTTAAAACAAGTACAGGTGTTGTTATCTAAAATGTGATCTTTACAAACTTGTGTATTACTCAATCCAAAAATATTTTATAAGTTGCTCCTATGTGAGAGATACTGATGAGGTCTGTCAGAGAATACAGAAATAAATTTTATATGAACTCTGGTCCTGATCTTTCATGGGTCTGGTTTTTACCACAGCTACTAGAAAGAGTAAAGAAATAGAAATATTCACATATATCCCTTTTAGTGTTGTACTTCTACTATCCATTTAGCAAGTTTCCCTGAATTAAGCCTATTTCCCCTGCCTCCTCCAAATATCATAGGTAAACTTTACCCCTCACTCTTCACATCCAGTCTTCATAATCTTTCTGAAATTTTCCACATATTAATACTAAGGGGCTAGCCATTCTAAACAGCCATCCTGACATTAAGTCCTTATAGTGTTTTATAATTTTCTCTTTATTTCTTGCTGAAAAGTATGTTAGCAATTATGACTCATGGTCATAAAAGACAATGCTGTTTACAGTAGCAATTGGAGATTTCACAGTAGATTAGATTTCTAAATCAGACTCCTCCCACACATCAGGGATATTGTGTCAAGTTTTACCAATAATTTTTAAGGATACAAAAATTGTGTGACACAAATGAAATGGGCAAGTCTGGGACCCCCTACATAGTTCCACAGTATTTTTTCTTTTCCCAGGGAGCCAACTCTGGCCTAGGTTAACAGATTGAGTTTCTGAGTGAGATATGTAGTCACCTTATTTATACAGGAGCCATTTAGCTCATGGAACATCATCATTTTAAACTCAGCTATTTATATAACTTCCATGATATTTTCCAGAGGTCCATGTCCCATAAGTTCTTAGGTTCCAGGTTTTTTACAGTAAGTAATTCAGACAACCAGGTCTATTCTTCTGAAAGCTTTCTACACATAGAGACTATCTTCCTAGTGAAAAGCATTTGGCTATTTACCAGGAAGTTTGTCATAAACAAACATGTCGACAAAAAATGTGACAGGTTTAACTGTCATTTTTTTCATGTGTGTCTCACTTCCAAAATTTCAGAACAACTTTTTAATCCTTTTAACATCCCTCTTTTAATTTTTTTATTTTTAATTTATTTTTAATTTTTAATTTATTTTTAATACAGCAGGTTCTTATTAGTTATCTATTTTATACATATTAGTGTATACATGTCAATCCCAATCTCCCAATTCATCCCACCACCACCACCACCCTCCACCACCTTCCCCCCATGTTGTCCATACTTTTGTTCTCTACATCTGTGTCTCTATTTCTGCCCTGCAAACTGGTTCATCTGTACCATTTTTCTAGATTCCACATATATGCATTAATATACGATATTTGTTT
>NC_041228.1:27727065-27746453 GCF_002837175.3 Physeter macrocephalus | reverse complement strand
AGTTTTGATTTGCATTTCTCTAATAATTAGTGATGTTGAGCAGCTTTACATGTGCCTCTTAGCCATCTGTATGTCTTCTTTGGAGAGATGTTTATTTAGGTTTTCTGCCCATTTTTGATTGGGTTGTTTTTTAATATTGAGCTGCAGGAGCTGCTTGTATATTTTGGAGATTAATCCTTTGTCCATTGATTCATTTGCAAATATTTTCTCCCATTCTGAAGGTTGTCTTTTTGGTTTATTTATAGTTTCCTTTGCTGTGCAAAAGCTTTTAAGTTTCATTAGGTACCATTTGTTTATTTTTGTTTTTATTTCCATTACTCTAGAAGATGGGTCAAAAACGATCTTGCTGTGATTTATGTCACAGAGTGTTCTGCCTATGTTTTCCTCTAAGAGTTTTATAGTGTCTGGTCTTACATTTAGGTCTCAAATCCATTTTGAGTTTATTTTTGTGTACAGTGTTAGGGAGTGTTCCAATTCCATTCTTTTACGTGTAGCTGTCCAGTTTTCCCAGCACCACTTATTGAAGAGACTGTTTTTTCTCCATTGTATATCCTTGCCTCCTTTGTCATAGATTAGTTGACTATAGGTGAGTGGGTTTATCTCTGGGCTTTCTATCCTGTTCCTTTGATCTATGTTTCTGTTTTTGTGCCAGTACTATACTGTCTTGATTACTGTACCTTTGTAGTATAATCTGAAGTCAGGGAGTCTGATTCCTCCAGCTCCGTTTTTTTCCCTCAAGACTGCTTTGGCTAACACCCCTCTTTGTAAAAATATTTTCCTAATTTTCCATTAAGACAAATAAAAACAAAACAAAGAAAAATTCATTTTATCATAGTAAGTGTTCTTGAAAGATTCTGGTTTCTTTTTCTCATTTTATGCAACACAATTTTGACTGCATTTTTCTATGGAAATTAACTTGTGAATTTTTTTCTCTCTGTACTCTTAATACATTCTATCCCAGTTACTGTAGGGATCCTAGGGGGAATAAATACCAGTGGTATACGACTCTGATAAAATATTTTTTCAATATTTAAAAAGCAATTCATTGATTTTACTTCCTATGTTTAAGCATCAAATATTATCCTTATCTCTACCAAAAGGAGTAATTCTTTTAAATAATTTTATTCTTCTATGAAATACTTATTTCATTTAGCATAATATCCTCCAGGTTCATTCATATTGTGGCATATAGCAGGATTTTCTTTTTTCAAAGTTGAATAATCCAATGAATGCATATACATTTTCTTTATTCTATCATCTGTTGATGGACATTTATAATGTTGCCGTAACTTGGCTAATGTGAATTATGTTGCAATGTACATTGGAGTACAGATATCTCTTCAATATTCTAACTCCAGTTATTTTGGATATATACCCAGAGATGGGGTTGCTGTATCATATGGTAGTTTTACTTTTAATTTCTGAGGCACTGTGATGCTGTTTTCCATATTGGCTGCACAGTTTTATGTTCACCACCAACAGTGTCCAAATGCTCCAATTTCTATGCATCCTTGACAATAATCGTTATTATTAATTTTTTTATAATAGCCTTTCTAACAGGTGTGAAGTGGTATTTCATTGTGGTTTTGATTTGCATTTCCCTGATGATTAGTGAATTTGAGAATGTTTTCATGTACCACCTGTACATGTTGGCCATTCGTATGCCTTCTTTGGAGAAATGCCTATTCAAGACCTTTGTCCATCTTTTGATAGGATTATTAGTTTTTATGCTATTGAGTTGTAGGAGTTCCTTATATGTTTCAGATAAGAATCCTTTATCAGATATATGGTTTGCAAATATTTTCTCCCATTCTGTAGGCCACCTTTGTTTTCTTTGCTGTGCAGAAGCTGCTTAGTTTAATGTAGTTAGTTTGATATAGTCTCACTTTTCTAAGTTTGCTTTCGTTGCTCGTGCTTTTGTTGTCATATCCAAGAAATCACTGCCAAGCCTAATGTATGAAGTTTTCCCCTACATTTTCTTCAAGATTTTTACAGTTCAGGTCTTATGTTTAAATCTTTAATCTATTTTGAGTTGACTTTCCTGTATGGTGTAAGATAAGGGCTCATTTTCATTCTTTCTCATGTAGATATTCAGTTTTCTCAACACTATTTGTTGAAGAGACTGTTCTTTTCCCATGATATATTCTTAGCACTGTTGTAGAAGATCATAACCATTTATAAAAAGTATTTAAAAGAGTCACATTCAAAGAAACAGAGATTGGAATAGTGGTTGCCAAGGGCTGGGGAGAATGTGAAAGGGAGAGTTGCTGTTCAAAAGATACAAAGTTATAGTTAGGCTAAGATAAATAATTTTGGAGATCTGCTGCACAACAGTGGGCTTATAGCTAACAATATTGTATTTTGCATAATATTTCAACCTAAAAATTTGTTGAGACTAGATCTCATGTTAATTGTTCTTACATTAAGAAATGTAAAAATAATTAAATTTGGTTCTATACACTTGAATATATTAATTTTAGCAACATGTTTTATCACAATTTTAAGTTTTTAAGACTTTTTCTCAGAATTCTAAAAAATTAAAAAGCATAATTTTCTCTGTAGTTGAGATAGGACATTACTACTAAAAAAATACCCAGTGGCTGTATGAATGTTAATTCACACAGTATGTAGAAATTCACTTACTCTCTCATCCAGTAATTCATTAAGCAGAACTATAATTTGTCTCAATTTTATGATGTCTATTAAGTAAGTCAGGTAAAATGTTCATGCCAATGGGCATTTAAATTCTTATCAGTTTGTGCTTATTCCTCTAGTGTTCTATTATTCAAACTTCAAACCTATAATGGGCACTTTTAAATGTCACCTTATAAATGTACACTAGGACAAAATCTTTCAGTTATGACTTTTTAGTGAGTACACTTTTGAATTCATAATAAATTGTGTTTGGATACAGATTTGACCCAAAATATAAATAATGATTGATTTCTTAACTGTAACCACTCAATGAAATGTAATTATTCTTAAGACACCATACTTAAAGGTTATCCAATCATCTTATTTGTTTTAAAAGAGTATTTTACAGGCTATTATAATTTTAAAGTAAGATGTCCTGGAATCAGTTATCAATCTTCACATGCTTGCCTGGGGATACATCATAACAGAACAATGTAGTTAAGAAAATTTCAAGTTATATTCTTAAACCCTGTCAATTGTTACAAAGCATTGAAGATTTACACACACACTTTTAGCAAAAATAATGTTTCAGCTGTCCCTCATTGTTTTTCAAACAGTACTGAGTGACTGAAAACAGTAAAGATTGTTACTTTTCCTTTCAGTTCCTAAATACCCATTTAAAGAACGACTCATTATGTCTAATGATCAAATCTACTAAGTTGTCATTTTTTTTTTCTATCCCGCTTTTCTTAACGATTGAGCTTCATGTTAGTTAAAATTACTTTTTTTTTTAAACATCTTTATTGGAGTATAATTGCTTTACAATGGTGTGTTAGTTTCTGCTGTATAACAAAGTGAATCAGCTATACATATACATATATCCCCATATCTCTAACAAAGTGAATCAGCTATACACATACATATATCCCCATATCTCCTCCCTGATAACAATATGGAGAAACTAGGTAGACACATGGATGCAATTAATTTATCTAAATGTTTGAAGAAAATTAGGGAACCAGGACAACTGTAAGATTATGACATTATAATGACAAAATTAAGTATTTGAAAAAGAAGAAAATTAATAGATTGGGTAATAATTTTCTTGACAATATGTTATAATTATGTTGTCTTTTATTTCTAAGTTTTTAAATTTACATGGAAGTATGTAATTAGAATGGTCTCACTTTGTTTCATCTATATAAATTTTCATTTCTGCAAGATATGACATGTTCAATTCACCAGGAAATAACTAACTTTTATTTAAATAATCTTTTATTATAGAGAAGTACAACATTATTCTTACTTTCAAATTTAGTGTCATTTATATTCCAGAAAGTTGGTAGGTTTTAACAAAGATTGTATGGACTTTGGATTAATCTTAAAATATAGTCAATCTTATTTTTTCATTTAATATTTGATTTGTTAATGCTGCATTTATTTTAGTTATTTTTGCTATCTTCAGTGAGGTTATATATATACATATTTGACAGGAATTCTCCTGGTTCAAATGTGATTACACTGTGATGCATAATAGCTAAAAGACTATAACATATTGGGTTATTTTTTAACTTATTTTATTTTATTTTATTTTCGGTACGCGGGCCTCTCACTGTTGTGGCCTCTCCCGTTGCGGAGCACAGGCTCCGGACGCGCAGGCCCAGCGGCCATGGCCCACGGACCCAGCCGCTCCGCGGCATGTGGGATCCTCCCGGACCAGGGCACGAACCCGTGTCCCCTGCATCGGCAGGCGGACTCCCAACCACTGCGCCACCAGGGAAGCCCCATATTGGGTTATTGATAAATGCTAGTATTCTTTTATTTATTAACTTTTGTTGAGCTAGCATATTATATTTGGAAAAAGTGTTTCCTGAAATTTGTGGAAAGGATAATTGATAGAAATAATAAGAATTTTTTAAAAATCAAAAATTATGTTAAAAAGCAATTAAGACAGTCTTCTTCACTCTCAAATTCCAGTTTTCACAGGTAAATATATTTAATTACATATTATCATTATGAATAGTATATACACAAGCACACAGATACACATTATGTATATGTATACTGAATAAGCCATTTGTATTGCTCTTTATTAAATGTGTGTAACTATAAACTCTTGGTTGAAATCTTAGGCAAGATTCATGAATTTTAAGTGCACATTTAAAATTTCTATTTTCAATTTCTGTTACAAAAGTCAAGTCCCAAAGAGAAACAATCAATAATTAAAATGTACAAGATATCCATCAACATCTGAAGTTGATTTAATATTCTATCATCTTCCCCAGTGTTAGCCTGCTTTAGGTCGGAAGTCATCACAAGGACCATAGAACTTGTTATTTCTTCTCTGTTCCCATGGTATGTCTACTTGCTAGACAGTTTTTTATACCTCCAGGCCTGGGATGGGAGGAATAGAGGAGTACTAAGATTTTAATCACATTAATTCCTTTCTTCATAGGCTGACCCTGTACTCCCTGGGCCTTCAGCTTTTCATGATACCACTAGAGATTCCTGATGAAATGACTCTGCAAGATTACTTTACCCCAGTTAACTCTATTGCTGGTAGTTGCTTATGATGCATTCCTAACAACCACCATTCAACTCTATTGCTGGTAGTTGCTTATGACGCATTCCTAACAACCACCATTCCCTCTTAGCCTTTTGCTGCCAGAATTGCTTCTCGTACTTAGATGAACACATTTGTCAGGATTCCATATGTCTTGATCTCAGTTCTTTCTCCTGTGTGGTACACATCTGTGGTACACATCTTGCCCTTGGAGCAGGGCAGTGGAGTTGAGGGAGCAGAAAAATTAAAAACAATTACAGGCATACCTCAGGGATATTGTGGGTTTCGTTCCAGACCACAGAAATAAAGGGAGTATCACAATAAAGTGAGTCACACAAATTTTTGGTTTCCTAGTGCATATAAAATTTGTTTATACTATATTGTAGTCTATTAAGAGTGCAATAGCAGTATTCTTTTTTAAAAAAAAAATGTACACACCTTAATTAAAAAATATTTTACTGCTAAAAAATGCTAATCATCATCTGAGCCTTCAGGAAAGTCATAATTCTTTCGCAATACTAACCTCAAATTTCACTGATCACAGATTACCATAAAAATATAATAATAATGAAAAAGTTTGAAATACTGTGAGAATTACCAACTGTGACACAGAGACATGAATTGAGGAAATGCTGCTGGAAAAACAGTGCCGACAGACTTGATCTATGCTGGGTGCCACAAACCTCCAATTTGTTAAAACAAAACAAAACAAAAAACCCCTGCAATATCTTCAAAGCACAATAAAGTAAATGCAGCAAAACAAGGTATGCCTGTACTCCTGCTTTGGAAAACTCTGTATGTCCAGGAAAGCCCAGAGCACCTCCTTCTACTTTGTTTCCATAGCTGTACTTTCTCAGGTGTGAATTCAGCACCAATACTTTATGTCTCTCAACCACAGGAATATACAAAAAAGCACTCTGGAAGCCTTTCTTACCAGAACAGAGGTAAGGAATTAGTGCACCAACTCCTCCCACCATGTGGCACTCATAACATAACATAACATAACATAACATAACATAACATAACATAACATAACATGGCAAGGTAATAGCTGCCTCCCTACTCCTTCCTTTTCTAGAGGCTTTTTATTCTTAAGGTGATGAATGGAATCAAGAGTCCAGGGGGTGACTTCTCAGACATTTCCAATTCTGCAGTGATCTGACTTTGGAATTTCATGTATTTAAAAATCTTGAGGTCTACTGATGAAATTCAGTATTAATACCCTTTACACATCTATACATCATCAACTGAAATTATTTATACAGAGTTTCATATGTTGCTATATTTCATTAAAAATTAGGTGTACATTTTCCAGTTAGCACATATAGATCTTCACCTTTTTTACAATGGCTGTAGACTTTTCATTATATGACTACATATTTATATATTTACTCTGTCCCTTACTAATAATTTATCTTGTTTCAAATTTCAGGTCATGAAAAAAATACTGCTTTGCATATTTTATTTATAAGCTTCCAGTGTTCTGAAATACTGTAGGTTAATTTCCTAGAACTAGACTCAGTGGGTCAAAAATTAATGAATATTTAAAATATTAATAAGTATTTGATACCCTTCTGCACTGTATATCATCGAATTGTACAACTATTGGCAATATATGCCAGTGCTGAATTCCCTACATTATAACCCAGATTGTGTGTCATCAAATTGTGGAGCCTTGCCAATCTGGTAAATGATTTCTGTATCGATAATTGTTTTTTAATTTGAATTCCCTTTATTATGAGTCACTTTGAAGATATTTTTGTGATTTTTTAAGCATTTTAGAAACTTCAGTAAACTGTCTGCCCATGTATATTGTCTGTTTCATTTTTCCCAATCCATTTTTGTAATTGTCTTACTGTTTAGCAAGAATGTTTATTATATTAAAGAGATAAAGTGTTTTCTATATGTATTGTCAATATTTTTTCCTAATATGGCTTGTACTTTTGGCTTTGTTCATCATATATTTTTTCCTTGTGTATATGTCAAATTTATTACTATGGGTTTAATCTTTACCTTAGCTAGGATCTCAGAACTACAAAATAATATTTAAATAAATAATGTATGTACATAAAATCATATGAATAATAGGTTAAATGTATAAATATTAAATTATATATCTACATGCATATGTATATTTAAATACACCGATTACTCAAAAAACGATGAAAATTGTGTAAAATATTCCATAAAGGCATAGCTTTTTTCTTTTTACCAGATGGTTACCCAGTTGGGATTAACAGCATTTAGTTTAATTGCTTTGTAACATATTTAATATATTTAAGCATTCTGTAATATAGTTTACTATCTGGGAGGGCAAGATCTCCTTATGCTACTTTTTTTTTCTTTTTGGAAGAATTTTCCATACAATCTGTTTTTATTTTCCATATTTA
This sequence comes from Physeter macrocephalus, assembly GCF_002837175.3. NCBI lineage: Eukaryota > Metazoa > Chordata > Mammalia > Artiodactyla > Physeteridae > Physeter > Physeter macrocephalus. The sequence continues at coordinate 27,738,866 of NC_041228.1, read as the reverse complement.
CTTATCCACATCAAATTTAAGAATAATTAGGTAATCTACTTTGAAAAAGTTAGCCCACTTAGTATTTTTATGGGAATCATTCATTTTAAACATATTTAAGGGAAAAAAAATCCTTATTAGATGGAAAATTTCTATCAGAGGATAATGATGCTGTTAGATGAAGGAAAATGAAGACAGATAATAAACCTTGATTTTAGAAATATCCTTTAATAGAAGCCTCATGAAATGAAGCAAATTAGAAACAAATATGAGAGGGAGGGAACTGACACTTTTCCTTCCTTTGATCTATCAGTATATTTATGCAATATACTTATGTAAAAATCAGTATGCTTTTTTAAAAGTGTGTGTCTGTGTGTGTGTGTGCGTGTGTGCGTGTGCATGCAGTTACTTAGAATGATAGGTATTAGTCCAGAATATTATTATCTGGAAGTTTGGTTATTATTCCATGGAAAACTGGTAAACATATACACACATACATACAAATATACTCAATATACATATACACACTAATATTTTCATTAAGTGCATATGAATGTATGTATGTATATTATACCTAATTTTCTGTGGAGTACAACCAAAACTGCAAGCTATTTATCTATCATCCATTGATAGACTAGACTTTGGTAATTCAGATGAGTAATTGTGATAGGAATAGGATAACAAGAATGAAAAGAAAATCTTGTGGGTGATAACAAAAATAAGTTCTGCTGAGTTGTCATATTATTGGGGAAATAATATAAAAGATATTCTGTTTTCTTGGCAAAAAGAAAATCTTCCCAGTTCTCCATTTTGCTATTCACAAAGAAAATACAAAATAATAGACAATTTTGTTGGGTTAATATTTTGATAATCTCTGGGTTAGGAAAGTGAAACTCATAAGGGCCATACTTAAGGAGCAATGGTAGGTCTCTCTTCTGTTATCACAGACATTTTTAAGTGGCATTCACAAGGTGAGAGAAATTTCTTCAATTAATAGGTGGAGGATATGGAAGAAGAGAAATGGAGAGAGAGTGAGTGCTATCAAGTTAGAGATCTTGAGGGTGAAGAACTAGACAACTAATGGGAAATTTGTATATTTTTAAATTTTACTATGTAATGAGAGTGTTCTTTTTCTTGTAAAATTCACACTTCTACTTAAATCTTTCTTAAATTTTGGAGATACATGAAAAAAGTGAGGAGTCTTCTTAGAAGCTGTGAAAAGGGCATGAATAGAGACCTGTCTTTAAGGTACAAGCATCCACTAGGACATAAAACCTTTTGTCTGTCATTTACAATTTTATGTATTTCATTTAATAAACCTTACTTATGAGCACATAGTAATAAAGGGTTTGTAAAAACAGTTCTTAGGAAAGTTTTAATAAATATATATTGCATGACTGGGGGAATTAATTAATGAGCTAACCAGTTAATATATCTGTTATTAAGAGAAACATGGGCAAGGCTATGAATACAGAAAAGTTATGTGATCCTTGACAGTGTTGTTTTTAAATTATGTGGCTTGTAAACCATAGATTTTCTTGTGATGATATACATGGAGTGAAGTGTGGTTATTTAAATGAAAACTGTCAAATCTGAAGCATTATTCTAGCTGTATGGAAAGGGGAGGACAACTTCAGCAATCAGGGGCAAGAAACTGGATACAAAGTTTGATACTGTAACATTTTAACATAAACTTGGTCACAGGCTTAGGTTGGTGTCCTCCAATATATTCATGACAATACTCAGAGATGTTGTAAAATCACTCCTGGGATTCTGAGATAGTACATTTATTATCCTTGGCCAAAATACTGTCAGGACTGCTTCTACAATTATTGGGTAAACTATATTATCTGTTAGGGCATGATATATAGAGTTATTGCCTTTTTAGGATTTGAAGTCCTATATTTAAGGGCCAGATGGGACTTATTTGTCATAAAGTAAACTAAAAAATATATAGAAAGGATAATCCTCCAGTTTAGACTCATTTGATTCTATACCTCAGTCCTAAGCTATAACACTTGCTATTACCCTAACACATTTGTTTGCTTTAAATCCCAGAGGGCACTTATACATCTGTGGATTATTTATACATTTATTTTTATTTTGAAACAGATGTTCAGATAAAAAATGGAGCTGTTTAGGAAGATTTTTATTGTTAGCAAAAAGCAGTAGAACTGCTATATCTCAAACAAATAGCAGAAATACAATATTTCTGCTATGTCATTCATTTAGAAGTGTATTTTCTTTTCCAAAGACCCAGGTGCTTTCTAATATGGGTATGGTAAGAACTGACTCATGAACTACCTGGAAAAAAATTGGGGAAATATGTGCTAAGCAACTATTTTAAATTTATATCACTTACATACAGTAAAGAATACAGATTAATTATTTAAGCATGTACTTACCCATGAAATCTCTACCCAGATCAAGATATAGAACATAATCAACAATTCTGAAGCATCACTTCCCGATCAGTAACCTCAAAATATTAACTATTATTCTAAACTCCATCACCATAGAATAATTTTGCCTGAGTTTTACCTACATAAAAATAGAATTATAGAGCATGAACAAACTCTATTGTTTATGGCTTCCTTCGCTCAATATCATACGCATGAGATTCACCCCCCTTCTTGTGTATTTGATACATTTTCATTGTTGTGTAGTATCCCTTTGTGTGGATAATACCCAATTTATTAATGTATGTATCCATTCCGTAATTATTGGACATTTCTTTGTTTCAGGTCTTAGCTATTGTGAATAAAACTGCTATGAACACTATTGTATTTGTTTTTTGGTGGATGTTAGAATTTTTTTCTGTTAAAAATGTACTCAGAGGACTTCCCTGGTGGTGCGGTGGTTAAGAATCCGCCTGCCAATACAAGGGGACACAGGTTTGAGTCCTGGTCCGGGAAGATCCCACATGCCATGGAGCAACAAAGCCCATGAGCCACAACTGCTGAGCCTGAGTTCTAAACCCCGTGAGCCACAACTACTGAGCCCATGTGCCACAACTACTGAAGCCAGCGCACCACAACTACTGAAGCCTGTGCGCCTAGAGCCCGTACCCCGCCAAAGAAGCCACCACAATGAGAAGCCGGTGCACCAAAACGAAGAGTAGCCCCTGCTCACTGCAACTAGAGAAAGCCTGCGTGCAGCAACGAAGACACAATGCAGCCAAAAATAAACAAACTAATTAATTAATTTTTTAAAAATGTACTCAGATGTGAAATTGGTCAGTCATAGGTGTTTTTATACCTTCTAACTTCAGTAGTTACAGCAAAAGTTTTCTAAAGAGATTGTTCTAATTTAAAATCCTACCACCAATGTGTGTTTGATTTGCTCCACATTCTCTCTTGGTATTGTCAGTCCTTTCAATTATATCCATTCCAATGAGAGTTTAGTGGTATTTCATTGTGCTTTGGATTTCCATTTTCCTGATAACTAATGAAATTGAGGTATTTTAAAACACTTATTGACCATTTTGGCAGTCTCCTTTATAAAATATCTGATCAATTTTTCAGCCCTTTTGAGTCCTTTGTCAAAATATCGTATTGTAAATATCTTCTCCAAGTCAGGGGTTTGAATTTTTACTAATGTATATTTCTTCATATCATTTTAAGATAACTTGAAAAGATGTAGAGTGTTTTCATTTATTCATAATTTATTGAGTGTTTATAACACGAAGTGTGTGTTGTTTTTATCAGATGTATTTCTGCATCTAGTAGTTTTCCTAAGGCATGTGATTTTCCTAACATCTACTTTGTCTCATTTTACAATGTGTGTCTTATAAACAGGATGTATATATAATTATATTAAATTTTGTAAGATTTTATATATGTATATATACACATGTGTATATACTAATGTAAATATATGTATTTTATATACACAAGTATACACACACACTCTAATCTGATAATCTCTGGCTTTTAATTGCAGTATTCAGTTCATGAATATTTAATGTCATTACCAATATATTTATATGCAAGATGAATCTCTTACTATGTTTTTCTATTTATAGCATCTTTTATTTGTTCCTTTCCCTCAGCTGTTGTCTTCTTTGGATTAACTATATATTGTCTTTTTTTTATTACCTTATTGTTTTTATTTTTTTATTACTGCATGTGTTTTATGGCCAATATATTCTGGCTGACAAAAAGAGTTGAGAGAAATTTTCTTGAGCTAACCTACAATAAGAGATATAAAAATAGTAGTAGTTCATCTAGAAAAAAATGTGATCATTGAAGGAACCATATAGTTACAGGGAAGAAGGAATATCACTGGAAAGCATAAACATGCAGGTAAACAAATACATGTATTAATTTTAAAGCATTAATAATACTGTCACATAGAATTAAATAAATGACAATAGTAGTACAATAATAATAATGTTTTGTGGAATTCAATATGTGACAATAATATTTCAAAAGGCATGAGGGCTTAAAAATTAGTATAAAATTTTGCATTTTTTAGCAAGAGTTTAATTTATTAACATAAGGCATAATGTAATACAATAAAGATCATATTATAATTTCTAATGTTAGAGGCAATGTTTGTATATTTCATGCTTACAATTTTTAGAACTTTTTGCATATGTGATTTTATATTTCCTATCAGTTCTGGAAGATCCTGGGCTAACATCTGTTCAAATATTGTTTTGCTACCATTCTCTTCTTTCTTCTCCCAGCACTCTAATTACCTATACTTAGACACTTTCACTATTTCTAACTTCTCCCATAAATTGTTTTTCATACATTCCACCTTTTTTCCTTTCTGTGCTTCTTTGTGGATATTTTTTCCTCATTTGTTTCCAGTTGACTAAATATGTTTTTAGCTGTACATAAACTACTATTTAAGAAAATAAATTTTATTGAGGTATACTTTGTATACAATAGAATGCACAGATTTTATATATTGTATATATTTTATATATTGTATATTCATTCATTTAGTAAAATTTAATAACAAATTTAATAAAATTTTGTGGTTTCTGATCTGCTATGTAAGAAGCTTGAAAGTCACTGCTCTATCCTAACAAGTAAAAAGCTGAACAAACTGAAAAATCAACTCTTCTTAGATGCATAAGAAAAGTGAGGTCACAAAGCAAACCACTGCCCCCCAGATTGGAGAAACAGACAGGTGAATACAGATAATCACAATTTACCATGAACTGAAATCTAGGTTGAAATCATGCTGGGTAGAGAAACCTGAAATGTAGCTGTTGCGTTGCTGGGGAACTCAGGGCAGACAAATCTGAGTTAAGACTCTAGGGGAACCAGACATATGGAAATCCCCATGCTTTTGTGAATTTTACCTCCAGGAGGTCTACCAGGCCCTCATAGTGAAGATCTGAGAAAAATTTCCTCATGCTTCCAGAAGGGGAGGGGAAAAGGATCTCTTTAAAATACTCCAGGGCATTCTGTTCTTAATAGGGTCTGCTAACAGGAGAAACTATTTAAGCAGAGCCTAAACTGTTGGGGTTTTAACAGAACCTAAGTGACCTGGGGAGAAGGGAAATACCCAACTTCAGCTGGTTTTAGCCTTCCATGTGGAGGAAGAGAAATACCAAATTCCAGCCCATTCTAGCCATCGTGTCCCACCTAAGGAAAGGGACATTGAGAAGCACAAGTGCAGTTCACAGTCCAGAGGTACAGGCTCAAAAGACTAAAATTTAATCAATCATAGGACTATAGAATGTTTCTTCTCCCCAATACCTTACCACCACATTATAAAAACCCTATTATACAGTTCCTTTTACCTAGTATATCATGTCTGTCTATCAAGAAAAAAATTAGAAGACACACTAAAAGGCAAAAAAACACTGTTTGAGGAGAAAGAGTAAGCATCAGAACCAGACTCAGATATGGCAGGGATGCTGGAATAATCAAACCAGAAATTTAAAACAACTACAATTAATAAAACAGAACAGTGATGCCAAAAGCTCAGCGTCTGTGTACACCAGTGCTGAGTCAAATCTCGGAGACAGAGTTTGGGGTGAAGTAGAAAAGGACAGGTTTATTGTTTTGGCAGGCAAAGGCAGGACACAGTGGGCTCCTGCCCTTGAAAACTGTGTCCCAACCCCAGAGGATTTGATGAGGGTTTATAACAATGGTTCAAGGGTGGGGTCTCTGATGAGATTAGGGTGTGTGCAGGGCTTGCACAGGTGGTAGGTCTCCTAATCTTGATGAGCTTCTCTGGTCCCTTTAATCTTGCCTCATGTGGTTTCTTGGCTGCTCCTCCCTTGATTAGCAACTGTTGGAATCTGCCCTTTGGAACTGAGGGAAGGTCATGGAGGCTGGAGTCTTGCCTACAAGAAATGGGGGGGGGGGAAGGCCTCTGTGCCCAGGAGTCCCACAGGGTCCCACTCAGTTTCATCCGGACCCTGCAGGGTCTTCCCAGGTAAAAAAGCCTCTCCACATCCCTTGTTTCTTGTTTGTAGGAAAAGAACTTCAGCCTCCTTGATATTCCCTGAATTCCAAAGGGAAGACTCAAACAGTAACTAATTAGGGAAGTGAGGGCATGCAGAAACAAAGGAAAAGCAATCAAGAAAAAATAGTGCAGCAAAAAAGTTTCGGGTGAGTCCTAACTCCTCTTCAAGGGATATACATAACAATCTGATACATATCTATGAGTTCTTCCACAAGAACTAAGGCCCCCACCCAGGTGGAGGATGGTAGCTTCATACTGAGCACAAGCATGGGGACTCCAGACTGGTTAGAACCAGAGGCTGATAACTGAGATGCCTGGAACACTACATTCTTACCTCACCACCAACTAATCAGAGGAAAGTCACACACTCTGCAGCCCTTCCCCCAAACTTTGTCTTTAAAAACTATTCCCTGAACCCTATCAGGGAGTTTGGGACTTTAGAGCATGAATCGCCCATACTCTTTGGTTGGCCCTTGCCATAAACTTTCTCTGCTCCACACTCTGACATTTTAGTTTGTTTGGACTCACTGTGTATTGGGCATACAAACTTGGGTTCCATAGTATTAGTGTGCTAAGGTCTCCAATGAAAAGTAAACACTGTACAAGAGCAGATAGGAATTATAAGAAAGAACCAGAAAGAAATGCTAGAGATCAAAAACACTAAAATAAATCAAGAATGCCTTTGATGGACTTATTAGTAGACTGGAAAAGCCAAAGGAAAGAATCTCTGAGTCTGAGCGTATTTCAATAAGAATCTCTAACATTGAAAAGCAAAGAGAACAAAGACTGAAAAAACCAGAACAGAATATCCAAGAAATGTAAGACAACTACAAAAGGTGAAACATATGCATAGCGGCAGAAAGAGAGAAAAGAAGAAATATTTGAAACAACAGTGACTGAGAATTTCCTTATATTTTTCACATTGTTGAGGTATAATTGACATATAACATTGTATATGTTTAAGAGGTACAACATACTGATTCAATACATTTATATTGCAATATGATTGCAATTGTAGAGTTAGCAAACATGTCTATTATATCACATAATTATCATTTCTTCTAGTGGTGAGAGAATTTCCCTATATTAATGTTAGACAACAACCCACAGATTCAGGAGCTCAGAGAACACCAAGCAAGATAAAAGCGAAAAAACCCTACACCTAGACATATTTTTAAAATACATAAAAATTAAAGAAAATCCTGGAAGAAGCCAGAGGAAAAAAACACATTGTCTATAGAGGAGTAAAGGTAAGAATTATATCTGATGTCTCCTAAAAACCCATACAAACAAGAAGAGAGTAGAGTGAGATATCTAAAGTGTTGAGAGAAAAAAACCTTACCTGCAAAATTATCCTTCAAAAGTAAAAGAGAAATAAAAACGTTTAGACCAAACAAAACTGTAAGAATTTGTTGCCAGTAGATCTGCCTAGCAAGAAGTGTTAATGAGTTTTTTAGAGAGAAGCAAAATGACATAGGGGGAAACTGAATCTACATAAAGAATGGAAGAGCAACAAAGAAAGAATTAGTCAAGGTAGAATAAAAACATTTATTTTTCTTACATTTTTAATTGATCTAACAGATAATTTTGAGATAGTTTGCTCAAAATAATAACAGCAAATATGTATTCAATTTATATATAAGTGAACTGAATGACAGCAAACACAAAGGACAGGAGGGAGGAATTAGGATTATTCTGTTATCATAAATTACTTGTACTACCTGAGAAGTTATTTATGTTATTTAAAAGTGGACTTGGATTGTGTTATTTGAAAGTACATTTGGATGGGTTGCAAATATATATTGCAAACTCTAGAGCAACCACTACAAAAAGTAAAAACAGAAGTGTAATTAATATGCTAAGAAAGGATAAAAAATGGAATCATATAAAATTCTCAACTAAAGAGCAGAAGCAAGAAGAACTACAATCCTGAAGCATGAGGAACAAAAACCACATTCACAGAAAGACAGACAAGATGAAAAGGCAGAAGGCTATGTACCAAATGAAGGAAAAAGACAAAACCCCAGAAAAACAACTAAATGAAGTGGAAATAGGCAACCTTCCAGAAAAAGGATTCAGAATAATGATAATGAACATGATCCAGGACCTCGGAAACAGAATGGAGGCAAAGATCAAAAAGATGCAGAAATGTTTAACAAAGACCTAGAAGAATTAAAGAACAAACAGAGATGAACACTACAATACCTGAAATGAAAAACACACTAGAAAGAATCAATAGCAGAATAACTGATGCAGAAGAATGGATAAGTGACTGGGAAGACAAAATGGTGGAATTCATTGTGGCAGAACATAATAAAGAAAAAAAAAGTGAAAAGAAAAGAAGACAGCATAAGAGACCTCTGGGACAACATTAAACTAAACAACATTAGCATTATAGGGGTCCTAGAAGTAGAAGAGAGAGAGAAAGGACCCAAGAAAATATTTGAAGAGATTGTAGTCAAAACCTTCCCTAACATGGGAAAGGAAATACCCACCCAAGTCCAGGAAGTGCAGAGAGTCCCACACAGGATAAACTCAAGGAGAAACACGCCAAGACACACAGTGATCAAATTGGCAAAAATTAAAGACAAAGAAAAATTACTGAAAGCAGCAAGGAAAAAATGACAAATAACATACAAGTGAACTCCCATAAGGTTAACAGCTCATTTCTCAGCAGAAACTCTACAAGCCAGAAGGGAGTGGCATGACATATTTAAAGTGATGAAAGGGAAGAACCTACAACCAAGATTACCCTACCTGGCAAGGATCTCATTCAGATTCGATGGAGAATTCAAAACCTTTACAGACAAGCCAAAGATAAGAGAATTCAGAACCACCAAACCAGCTCTACAAAAAATGGTAAAGGAACTTCTCTAAGTGGGAAACACAAGAGAAGAAAAGAACCTACAAAAACAAACCCAAAACATTAAGAAAATGGTCATAGGAACATACATATCGATAATTACCTTAAACATGAATGGATTAAATGCTCCAACCAAAAGACACAGGCTCGCTGAATGGATACAAAAACAAGACCCATATATATACTGTCTACAAGAGACCCACTTCAGACATAGGGACACATACAGACTGAAAGTGTGGGGATGGAAAAAGATATTCCATGCAAATGGAAAACAAAAGAAAACGGGAGTAGCAATACTCATATCAGATAAAATAGACTTTAAAATAAAGAATGTTATAAGAGACAAGGAAGGACACTGCATAATGATCAAGGGATCTATCCAAAAGAAGATATAACAATTATAAATATACATGCACCCAACATAGGAGCACCTCAATACATAGGGCAACTGCTAACAGCTATAAAAGAGGAAATAGGCAGTCTACCTGCAAAAGAATTCAGAGTAATGATAATAAAGATGATCCAAAACCTTGGAAATAGAATGGAGAAAATACAAGAAATGTTTAACAAGGAAAAGAAGAACTAAAGAGCAAACAAACAATGATGAACAACACAATAAATGAAATTAAATGACAGTAACACAATAATAGTGTGGGACTTTAACACCTCACTTACACCAATGGAGAGATCATCCAAAATGAAAATAAATAAGGAAACAGAAGCTTTAAATGACACAATAGACCAGATAGATTTAAATTATATTTATAGGATATTCCATCCAAAAACAGCTGATTACACTTGCTTCTCAAGTGCGCACGGAACATTCTCCAGGATAGATCACATCTTAGGTCACAAATCAAGCCTCAGTAAATTTAAGAAAACTGAAATCATATCAAGCAACTTATCTGACCACAATGCTATGAGATTACAAATGAATTACAGGGAAAAAAACGTAAAAAACACAAACTCATGGAGGCCAAACAATACGTTACTAAATAACCAAGAGATCACTGAAGAAATTAAAGAGGAAATCAAAAAATACCTAGAGACAAATGACAATCAAAACACGACGATCCAAAACCTATGGGATGCAGCAAAAGCAGTTCTAAGAGGGAAGTTTATAGCTATACCAGCCTACCTCAAGAAACAATAAATGAAATAGAAACAAAAAAAACAATAGCAAAGATCAATAAAACTAAAAGCTGGTTCTTTGAGAAGATAAACGAAATTGATAAACCATTAGCCAGACTCGTCAAGAAAAAGAGGGAGAGGACTCAAATCAGTAAAATTAGAAATGAAAAAGGAGAAGTTACAACAGACACCACAGAAATACAAAGCATCCTGAGACTATTACAAGCAACTCTATGCGAATAAATGGAAAACCTGGGAGAAATGGACAAATTCTTAGAAAGTTATAACCTTCCAAGACTGAACGAGGAAGAAACAGAAAATATGAACAGACCAATCACAAGTAATGAAATAGAAACTGTGTTTAAAAATCTTCCAACAAACGAAAGTCCAGGACCAGATGGCTTCACAGGTGAATTCTGTCAAACATTTAGAGAGGAGCGAACACCCATCCATTTTAAACTCTTCCAAAAAATTGCAGAGGAAGGAACACTCACTCCCAAACTCATTCTATGAAGCCACAATCACCCTGATACCAAAACCAGAGAAAGATACTATAAAAAAAGAAAATTACAGACCAATATCACTGATGAATATAGATGCAAAAATCCTCAACATAATACTAGAAAACAGAATCCAACAGCACATTAAAAGAATCATACACTGTGACCAAGAGGGATTTAACCCAGGGATGCAAGGATTCTTCAATATATGCCAATAAATCAATGTGATACACCATATTAACAAATTGAAGAAGAAAAACCAAATGATCATCTCAATAGATGCAGAAAAAGCTTTTGACAAAATTCAACACACATTTAGAAACACGCCCATTTACCATTGCAACAAAAAGAATAAAATACCTAGGAATAAACCTACCTAGGGAGACAAAATACCTGCATGCAGAAAACTATAAGACACTGATGAAAGAAATTAAAGATAATACCAACAGATACAGAGATATACCATGTTCTTGGATTGGAAGAATCAGTAGTTTGAAAATGACTATACTACCCAAAGCAATCTACATATTCAATGCAATCCCTATCAAATTACCAATGGCATTTTGTATAGAACTAGATCTAAAAATCTTAAAATTTGTGTAGAGATACGTAAGACCCCGAATAGCCACAGTGGTCTTCAGGGGAAAAAAAGGAGCTGGAGGAATTAGACTCACTGACTTCAGACTATACTATAAAGCTACAGTAATCAAGACAGTATGGTACTGGCACAAAAACAGAAATATAGATCAATGGTACAGGATAGAAAGCCCAGAGATAAACCCACGCACCTATGGTCAACTAATCTATGACAAAGGAGGCAAGGATATACAATGGAGAAAAGACAGTGTCTTCAATAAGTGGTGCTGGGAAAACTGGAGAGCTACATGTAAAAGAAT
>NC_041228.1:27707995-27726961 GCF_002837175.3 Physeter macrocephalus | reverse complement strand
AGCAATCTTGAGGGAAAAAAATGGAGCAGGAGGAATCAGACTCCCTGACTTCAGACTGTACTGCAAGGCTACAGTAATCAAGGCAATATGGTACTGGCACAAAAAGAGAAATATAGATCAGTGGAACAGGATAGAGAGCCCAGAGATAAACCCACGCACCTATGGTCAACTAATCTATGACAAAGGAGGCAAGGATATACAATGGAGAAAAGACAGTGTCTTCAATAAGTGGTGCTGGGAAAACTGGAGAGCTACATGTAAAAGAATAAAATTAGAACACTCTCTAACACCGTACACAAAAATAAACTCAAAATAGATTAGAGACCTAAATGTAAGACCAGACACCATAAAACTCTTAGAGGAAAACATAGGAAGAACATTCTTTGACATAAATCACAGCAAGATCTTTTTTGATCCACCTCCTAGAGTAATGGAAATAAAAACAAAAATGGACAAATGGGACCTAATGAAACTTAAAAGCTTTTGCACAGCAAAGGAGACCATAAACAAGATGAAAATACAGCCCTCAGAATGGGAGAAAATATTTGCAAAGAAATCAACGGACAAAGGATTAATCTCCATAATATATAAACAGCTCATGCAGCTCAATATTAAAAAAACAAACAACCCAATCCAAAAATGGGTAGAAGACCTAAAGAGACATTTCTCCAAAGAAGACATATAGATGGCCAAGAAGCACATGAAAAGCTGCTCAACATCACTAATTATTAGAGAAATGTAAATCAAAACTACAATGGGGTATCACCTTACACCAGTTAGAATTAGCGTCATCAGAAAATCTACAAACAACAAATGCTGGAGAGGGTGTGGAGAAAAAGGAACCCTCTTGCACTGTTGGTGCGAATGTAAATTGATACAGCCACTATGGAGAAAGTATGGAGGTCTGTAAAAAACCAAAAATAGAATTACCATATGGCCCAGCAATCCCACTACTGGGCATAAACCCAGAGAAAACCGTAATTCAAACAGACACAAGCACCCCAATGTTCACTTCAGCACTATTTACAATAGCCAGGACACGGAAGCAACCGAAATGCCCATCGACAGACGAGTGGATAAAGAAGATGTGGTACATATGTACAATGGAATATTACTCAGCCATTAAAAGGAACAAAATTGGGTCATTTGTAGAGACATGGATGGATCTAGAGACTGTCATACAGAGTGAAGTATGTCAGAAAGAGAAAAACAAGTGTTGTATATTGACGTATATATGTGGAACCTAGAAAAATGGTACAGATGAACCGGTTTGCAGGGCAGAAGCAGAAACACAGATGTAGAGAACAAATATATGGCCACCTCAGCGGAATGTGGTGGTGGGCGGGTGGTGTGATGAATAGGGAGATTGAGGTGACCTATATACACTAATATGTATAAAATGGATAAGTAATAAGAACTTGCTGTATAAAAAATAAATAAATAAAATAAAATTCAATATTCAAAAAAGAAAGTGCTCAGCTAAAACTACTAAAGGGAAGAAAAACGAGTGGACCTAAAGTTAGGAACAAAGAACAAGGGCAACAAAGAGAATACAGCAAAGTATATTGTAGATATTAAACTGATACAGTTCTAAATGTACTAATTAAAAACCAGATATATTCAGAGTGGATAAAATAATACTCAACTATATGTTGTTTACAAGAAACCCACTATGTGTGTCTATAAAGTCACATTAGATTAAAAGTATAATAGGTAGAGAAATATATATCATGCTAACACTAATCAAAAGAAAGCGGGAGTAGTTATACTAATTTCTGACAGAGCTGACTTCAGAGCAAGGAAAGTCATTAGGGATAAAGAAGGGTATTACGTAATGATAGATACCTCACCAAAGAAAATATGCAGGTGGCAAATAAGCATATGAAAACATGCTCCACATCACATGCCATCTGGGAAATGCAAAATGAAACAACTACAGTGGGACTTCGCTGGTGGTGCAGTGGTTAAGAATCTGCCTGCCAATGCAGGGGACATGGGTGCGCTCCCTGGTCTGGGAAGATCCCACATGTCCAGAGCAACTAAGCCCCTGAGGACAGCTACTGAGCCTGCTCTCTAGAGCCCGCGAGCCACCACTACTGAGCCCATGTGCCACAACTACTGAAGCCCACGCGCCTAGAGCCCGTGCTTTGCAATGAGAGAAGCCAGGACAATGAGAAGCCCGTGCACTGCAATGAAGAGTGGCCCCCGCTCGCTGCAACTAGAGAAAGCCCACATGCAGCAACGAAGACCCAACACAGCCAACAATAAATACATAAAATAAATAAATTTATTAAAAAAAACAACTATAGGATATCACTACACAGGTATTGGTATGGCTGAAATCCAGAACACTGACAGCAAATGATGGCAAGGGTGTGGAACAACAGGCACTCTCACTCATTGCTGATGGGAATGCAAATTGGTACAGCTGCTTTGGAAGACAGTTCGGCAGTTTCTTACAAAACTAATTATACTCTGAGCATATCAGCAATCACACTCCTTGGTATTTATGCAAAGGAGTTAAAAACTTATGTCCACAGAAAAACCTGCATATGGATGTTTATAACAGCTTTATTCATAAATGCCAAAACTTGGGAGCAACCAAGATGTCCTTCAGTAGATGAAAAACAAGTAAACTGTGGTACATCCAGATGATGCAATAGTATTCGGCGCTAAAAAGAAATAAGCTATTATGTCATGAAAAGATATGGAGGAAACTTAAATACATATTACTAAGTGAAGGAAGTCAATCTGAAAAGGGTACCTATTATATATCTTTAACTATATGACCTTCCCAAAAAGGGGTTGGGGTGGGGGATGAATAGGCAGATCAAAGAGAATTTTTAGGACAGTGAAACTACTCTATATGATACTATAACGGTGGATACATGTCACTAATTGTTCAAATACATAGAATGTAATACAACACATAGAAAGAACCCCAAGGTACACTGTGGACTCTGGGTGCACTATGGATACTGAAGTGAACTTGTAGGTCATCAACTATAACAAATGTACCACTCGGGTGGGACATTCTGATATGGGTAAGGCATGCATATGTGGGGAGAGAGGGTAAAGGTGAAACCTATGTACCTTCAACTCAATTATGTTGTGAACTTAAAACTGCTCTAAAAACTAAAGTCTAATAAAAAATGAAACTGTAGAAAAATGTGTGGATTGCGTAAACCTATTATGGATTTGCCAAATTTATATATTAAAGATTCTTTCCCTTTTTTCTTGAAAATTTGATTAATTTCAAATGGTGAACTCCTTTATACAATGAAAGCTGATCTTTAATTGCACTGTAAGTAATCATTATTAATTCATGTTCTACTTGATATTATATATTGATGTTTTAATTCAATTATACATCTTTAATATTGTTATATATTTTCCACTGTCAAATATTGTGATTACATTTCACATATAAAAACATTATAGCAGTATGTTTCTATTTTTCCCATTCCACTCTTTATGTTGCATTGTTTAGTATATTATTTTACAAATGTTATAAATTGCACATTATATTGTTGTTATATTTGCTTTAATTTATTTGTAATCTTTTAAGAATTAAGATTTATTTTATACTTATCTCTATTCATAGTATTATTTTCCTTCTCTCAGAAGAGCTTCCTTTAATATTCTTGTAGTACTCATCTATTGGGATGAATTCTGTCATCATTTTTAGGTCTGCAAAAGTATTTATTTCACTTTAATTTTTCATAGATTTTTTCGTTAGGTATATATTTTTTGGTTGACAATTTTGCTACATGGCAACCCGACCTGTCAGTATTTTAAAAATTTTACTCCACTTTTTTTTTTTTTTTTTTTTACTTTGCATTATTTCTGATGAGATGTTTACTGTCAAATTTGGTCTTCTGTGCATAATTTAACATTTTTCTCCAGCTACTTTAAATACTGTCTCTCTTTTTTTTTTTTTTGAACGTACAAGGTTCTTTATTAAAGCCTTGCTGGTTACTGAAAGGTAAATATCCCAAATGTTCATCCAGAGGGAACTAGTAAAAGCAATTATATCTGCACAGTAGAACACTCAGAAGCCTTCAAAAAAAAGAATGAAAAACTCTGTAAATACTGTCTATTTTTCACTGCATTTCAGCAACTGAATTAACCAGTGCCTAGATGTTGTTTCCTTCATATGCTTTTTCTTGGGTTTGTTGAGATTTTTGAACATTTGGAATTATGGTTTTAATCAAATTTGCAAATTCTTCACCATGATTTTTATAGTATTTGTCTGCACGCTTCTTTCTGAACTCCAGTTATATGTATTTTAGACCGTGAAAATTGCCCTGCAGTTCACTGCTGACCTTTGCATTATTCTATATTATTTTTCTCTTTGTGTTTTATTTGGATAGTGTCTACTTCTATATTCTCAAATACTATAGTCTTTTCTTTTACAGTGTCTGACTTGCTGTTTGTCTTATAGAGTGTTTTTCATCTTAGATGCTGCATTTCTTATCTCTAGAGATTTGAATTCATTTGTGAGATTTTAAATACATCTTTCATTTTTTACTCATCATGCTTCTGTATTTTTCTACTTGTTTCTATTAACCAAATTGTTCTTGGTTATGGGTCATATTTTCCGGCATCTTCAAATGTCTTGTAATTTAACAAATGCTACACATTGAGAATTTTACGTTTGGGGTGCTGGATTTTCTTGCATAACTTCAAGTATTGTTCTCTATTTAGTATGCAGTTAATTTACTTGGAAGTATTTGATCATCTTGAGGCTAGGTTTTAAGATAAGATAATATCTTAGCAACTTTATACCAGCCTTTTTTATAGGGCTAATTTGGCCTTACTGCTGCGCTTGTGCTCAAAACAATATTGCACACTTTTTTCTGTTCTCGTATTATTATATTTATATTTACTTATTTTATTTTTGCTGTGTATAAGTATTACTGCTGTTAAGCAGAACACCATGGACTGTTCACCAGTGCTAGGGGAGGACTTCAACTTCATGGAGGAGAGCAAAGGTCACAATCATGCCAGCTACCAGGAATAGAAGTCTAAGCACTTCTGCCCACTGCATTCAGGCAATGGAGTTGCCAAGGAAAATACAACACAGTCAACCACTGACTCGATAGACAATGCTTTTATTCACATAGAGAAGAGATAAAGCAAGATCACCTCCAACAGTTTGTGTTATCTCATGGTTAGTGGGTGCCCGCCCCCAGCAGCAAACATAGGGCAAGTGGCCTATGTGCACCCATCTCCTGTTGCAGCAGAAGGTTCCCTCCTCCTCCTCCAATGAAGTCTGAAAAATTGAGAGTTTAGGGCCTGCCTGAGGGCCATCGACACACATGCTTAAGCAGAGCAAAAGGAACAGTTGTTGACCATAACACAGGTGAAGATATTCCCACAAAAGGTTTATCATCAGCTCAGTCTATGTGGGCTCTTTCTTTTTTTAAAAAATTGGGGTATAGTTGTTTTACAATGTTGTGTTAGTTTCTACTGTACAGCAAAGTGAAGTAGAGTTAAAGAATTAGCTCTTCCTGCTAATTCTGTGTGAGAGGTTCACAGGTTAGCTTGTTAATCTTTTTTTTTTTCTCTTCAGAAAACTAAAAATCTAGCATGTATTATAGACAGGTTTAATATATAAGAAAAATTAGGCTACTATGTCAATAGTATTTTCATTCAATAGAAAGAGACTTGACAGAATCTAGATTTAGAAAGGCACTAGAAATCATGAATTCCAAAGTTTTCATTTGGTAAATTAGGATCCTGAGCTTCAAAGGTACACAAGGTCTTGAACAAGATGGTAAATTAGTACTTCAATGTCCATGAAATGTTAATGCATTTTATCTCCAGTCTAAAACTAGTTTGTTTTCTTAATTTATATTCAAAACAAAAGTAATATGTAAGATGCAAGTCTATTGAACAGAGTTCTCAATTTAGCACATGGTTAAATCTGAAATACAATCAGCAATGACCCATTTCTCTGTCATTTGCTCATTTTAAATCCCTGCTTTTTATACTACCCTTGAAAAGAAAAGCACACATGACATTCAATGCTTAAAAAAAGGGGGTAGGGGGCTGGGGGCCAAGAAGCAAAGGTCAGCTAGAGCCTTAGGGATAATGGGTTAACTATTCTTGTTGGCTAAGTAATGTGCCCCAACCCATGCATTGAGGAGGAATATATTCAAGGGCCTCAACAAACTTATCCAGCTTCTGTAAATCTACGGCAATAGAAATCATAGAATAAACAACACATATTTGTTTGCTTTTTAAAAATATATTTTGTTTTGTAAAACACTATCAGAAATATTTTGGCATCAGGTACAGTTAAGAGGCAGCACGTTAATGGAAAGTGGACAAGTTTGGGGGTTAGTCATAAATAGTTATTTCTACTTATTGTGACAATTAGGTGCTTTTAACTTCAAAATAGAAAAAAAATCCTAAATGTGTTCAAATAATAAGAGATATTTTTACCTCACATATGTTGATGGGTGTTAATAGGGAGGATTCAGGACTGGTTAATTCCTAAACTAAGTGAATTCCTCAAAGATCTGTTTTCTTTATATCTTTTCACTCTGTCATTCTCAGCACTTTTTCAGCTTCATACATGGTTTCTGGATGGCCATACATTATTCTGGCAATTTATTTTCACTAGTGTCTAGATGTAAGTATGACCCACCTTTTAAGTTCAAGAAAAAACATCCAAGACATCCCCTTAAGAATCCTCCCTCACCTTTCATTAGCCAGAATTATTTCAGAATGCCTTCCATGGAGAGGCTAATGAGACCACATGGATTTATTCAGCTTTTTCCCACCAGGGTTATAGGACAGAATGAAACCCTAGAGAAAATGACTTGAAACACTATGTTCTCAATTTTCCCAAGGACAGTACATAGCGAGCACCATTTCAGATACAAAGGAGAGGAGTTAGTTTATTACATAAAATTAATGTCTTAGGGCATTAGGACTTAATTCCTTCCCAGAACCCCAGTGGAAAAGGGCTATTTGTATTAACCATATTTATTCTCTGAGTCTGGGCTCTGGGGATACAAGTATCTTCTGTGAGGTAAATATCTCCTAGAGTACTTTCAACTAAATTGAGCTTCTATTAGCAGAAAAGAGGTGGGAAATGGCTATTGTGTATAAAATTAACTTTCTTCCACATCTGATTTTTAAGAGTGATATGTAGTGTGTTATACTGTGATGTGTTCCTTCAGACGCCTCTTCAGGACTGAAGGAATTATTCTGCTTGCTATTGGAAGTGTTGCCAGCAGACATTCCTGTATTGTGAGACCTCTCTGGGAATTGTCTCAGCTAACACAATTTGTCTCACTAAATATCATTCTGGCTTCAAAGTTTCCCATGGTGTCAGATGAAGACCTTGCTGGACTGTATCCAGATCTGTTTCCTTTCTTTCCCTTCCAAAGGTGGTGATCCCAAAAGCACACCCAAATCGATCTCCTGTATGCTTGTGTGCATCTGAGTCTTAAGTGTCCTTTTCCCAGGTGAAATCTTGGATATGCTTTTCAACCGTTTTTTGTCTAAATGTCCAAATGTCCAAAGGGGGCCATATTACTACCAAGTTTCTTTGTGAAAAATAATGTGTGTGTGTGTGTGTGTGTGTGTGTAGAGAGAGAGAGATTACACCTAGCAACAAGCCTGACGTGGCATATGTGTGAAAATACACAAATATCATATATACATTAATGATTTTTTTGAAAATTTGTATTTTAGTATTTTTTACTTTTAAATAAATCTCATTTAATGTGTACTTTGCTTATGATCACAAAGCCAATATGTGCCAGAACTAGTAAAATCCTCATCCTAATATAAATATCATATTCATTCCATTATATGTCACAGCCTTTCTTGTTAAAATAAATGATACCACCCAACCATAGAGAGAAAAACATGATAATCAGAAGCTGACAAGAAAGAATTCCTAAAAAAAATTGTAAATTAGAAAATCTCTTTCAGATATAAAGCACATTTGACTCTAAATTAATTCTGAAAACCAGAATAGAGAAATGCATTTTTAAAATTCCTTAACACAAGTTTATTCTTGTAATGACTTTCTTTTCAAACTACACACATATATATTTAATATAATGTATATTTATATATTCAAATATATATCACATTTACAAACATGTGGTAACATCAATTCTTAAAAAATCAATTTCAATTTTTAGGAAAGAATGAGAATCCATGTTACTAAATTTTGTTGAGAATATAAAATATTTTAATGACAGATACCAAAATGTCTAATATCAGGAAATGGTTCTCAAGAAATTCTTGTTATTGTACCTGAGTTCTAACCATCCATTTGACAAATACATAATATATAATGTAAATCAGCATATGTAAATATCCACATATAGCTATTAATGCTTCACCATTCTCTTAATGTGCTACAGGGTAAAATAGAGGAGTATAAATAGAGGAAGAGAGGGAGATATTATAAAATTATATTTTGTTGGATTTTCTAGAAGAATGAAGGTTCAAATAGAATGTGTGATGATTATGGTAATTCAAGGAACATTACAGTGGGAGTGTAACATTTAAGTTTTAATTAGTAAGAAGTAGGCAGATGCTACATTTCAGTGTTGCAAATATTCAGCCAGTTTTATAAACTACTTTGTAAATAAGGACATGAGAATTTCTTGATGTAGGATTAAGTTTAATAGACCAGCAAAAACAGCATTTGAATCAAATGACTTTAACATATTGAATAGACCTACAGAGTATGGTACTTCATTAGGAGGCTCAAAATGTTTTGGTGCAAGGCATAGAACTTACAGGTGAACACTCCTTAGGCCTTAATACAAGCTTGTCACCTTTGTTGAATAGCTTCAATACACATGACCTCTGGTTACTATGTGGTATTATCCTGAGCCTCTTTTACTGAACATCCTATATCCACTGCTTGATTCCTTAACTTTAGGCTATCAAGTTTGCATAGTATCACAGCATAAATATTCATGGTAAGACAGAGTTCCCTGAGGCTTTCACTGATCTTCATTCCTCGAGGTTCCCATCACTGAGATAAGATTGGGTTTCCCTTCTTCTTCCTTCTCTCTGTCCTTCTTAATCCTTACAATATCTTTGAATTTTAAAAAAAATCAAATTATGCTATAAGAATAAAGCCAATTTTGATAAAAGAAGTCAATTTATAAAATACATTTTCTCCTCTGATGCATTTACCAGATCCACAAAAATGGTGGTTGCAGGGGAAATTTAGGACCATGGATAAGGAAGGCATGGAAAAAGAAGAGAGAGGAGGAAATTTAGGATTGGTGTGTGTGTGTGTGTGTGTGTGTGTGTGTGTGTGTGTGTGTGTGACTAAAGTAACCCTATCCCTATGCTAAACATTTCACAAGCACTTGTTCCATTTTCTTGTATTTTAAGTCTATTCTAAACTTCAGGGAACATTCTGTGATGATATAGGTCAATAATACTTGTTGATATTTTCCGTGCCCTACAAAATGGCTTTTCCTGTTTGATTTGACACACTTGTAAAGTAATTCTGCACAGTACTTTGTCAAGTAGTAGGCATTAGTGCTGACCACAGAGAAAAAATTGAAATATTGGTCAAATCTTCAGTTAAGATTTTGTACAGGTCACGTTATGAATGGACAAACCACTTTTGTACCACACAAAAATATACTGAAGGATAATAGTCCTTTACTGGATATGCCTTTTGCAAAGATCCCCACCCCCCACCCCCCACCATCTGTGGCTTGTCTTCTCATTCTCTTATTATTGTCTTTCCCAGAGCAGAAGTTTTTAATTTTACTGAAGTCCAGCTTATCAACTATTTCTCCCCTGTATTGTTCCTTTAGTGTTATCTAAAACGTTGCCATACCCAAAGTCATTTAGGTTTTCTCCTATGTTATCTTCTAGATGTTTTATAGTTTTACATTTTAAATTTTAGTTTGTGGTACATTCTGAGTTTGTTTGTTTTTAATGGTGTAAGGCCTTTGTCTAGATTCATTTTTGCACATGTGGATACCCAGTTCTTCCAGTACCATTTGTTGAAAAACTATCTTTGCTCCATTGTATTGCCTTTGCTTCTCTGTCAAAGTTTAGGTGATGATATTTATGTGAGTCTATTTCTTGGTTCTCTATTCTGTTCCACTGATCTATTTTTCTATTCTTTCATCAGTACTACACTGTCTTGATTACTGTGTCAGACCTCCAACTTTGTTCTTCTCCTTCAGTACAGTTGGCTATTCTGAGTCTGTTATACAAAATATACAAAGAAGTCTTAAAATTAAACAATAAGAAAACAAAAAAACTAATGAAAATGGTCATAAGACCTTAACAAACACTTCACCAAAGAAGATATGAAGATGGCCAATAAGCATATGAAAAGATACTCCACATCATATGTCATCTGGGAAATGCAAATTAAAGCAACAATAAAATACCACTACACACCTATTAGAATGGCCCAAATCCAGAACACTAATAGCATCAAATACTGGTGAGGATGTGGAGCAATAGGAACTCTCATTCATTGCTGATGGGAATGCAAAATGGTACAGCCACTTTGGAAGGCATTTGGGCAGTTTCTTACAAAAGTAAACATACTCTTACCATATGATCCAGCAATTGTGCTCCTTGGTATTTACCCAAAGGAGTTGAAAAGTTATGTGCACACAGAAACCTGTGCATAGATATTTACAGCAGCTTTATTAATAAATGCTAAAAGCTGGAAGCAACCAAGATATCCTTCAGTAGGTGAATGGATAAATAAATGGTATTACATCCAGACAATGTAAGAGTATTCTGTACTAAAAATAAATGAGCTAGCAAGATATGAAAAAATATAAAAGGGATTTAAATGCATATTCCTAATTGAAAGAAACCAATCTGAAAAGGCTATGTTGTGTATGATTCCAATTATATGACCTTTTGGAAAAAGTAAAACTCTGAAGACAGTTGCCAGCAGTTGGGGTGGAGAGATGAACAGGTAGAGTACAGAGAATATTCTGTAATGATAGATAGATGTCATTATTTATTTGTCCAAACCAAGAGAATGTACACCACCAGGAATAAACTATAATCTAAACTATGGACTTTGGTTGATTATGGTGTGTCAATTCATCAGTTTTAACAAATGAACTCTCTGGGGAGGAATTTGATAATGGGGGAGGCTATGCATTCATAGGAGCAGAGGACATAAGGGAAATCTCTGTACTGTCCTCTCAGTTTTGCTGTGAACCTTTAGCTGCTTCAAAATTGTCTTAATTAAAAAACTATTTTGAAGGTATTAATATTATTTCATTGAATCATTCCTCTATGGATTTTTCCTACTTTCAATATTTATTGACATTTATTTATTAAACATTTATTTAATTTGTGTGTGTGTGTTTTATTTTTTTTTGTTTTGTTTTATTTACTTCCCAGTCTCCTTATATAGAAATTCATTGCTCTGTTTGATTCTATACTACTGCAATTAATATGACTTCTCCAGTTGGTCCCATTGCAAACACTTTTTTAAAAAGAAGCTAGATTAGAGAGATAATTTTTCTCAAAATACCATTTTACTTATACTTTGATCAACATATTTTATTTTTATCACCATCATATTACATTCAAAATTTTAGTTTGTATGTTTCCCTAAATCACCAGTCCCTTTTGTGTGTTCCCTTTGTGACACTCATTTCCATATTTTTTCCCCAGTTAACTAACAATTGTCTTTCAGACCTCAGTCCAAATATCTGTCCTATATCTAATGGCCTGGATCAGATTTTACTTTTACATACTTTCTGATTACTTTGTTAATTTTATTCTTCACTACCATAATGAAAATTTACATTTATTTGTACAATACTTGATCACATCAGACTGTATTCCAGCACTATACAATGTATACACATAGAAACATACATACATATACATATATGTGTATGTGTATATATATATTTTAAAAATCACTTATGTTTTATTCCTTTCATTCTGCATAGTGCCTACTATTTAGTAGACTTTCAATAAATACTAAATGAGTGAATAAATATTCCTAATATAGCTCTTTTGCTTGCTCCTTTCTCTCTCTCTTAAATGCTCAGATATATCAATCATTACCATCACAGTATATTAACTGACTCTATAATATTATCTGTACTCTCTAGCTGGTTCACATTTACCTTGTAACATCTCTAAAAGAGCCAACTCTTGGGGCTGAAGAACAGGACGCAGTGAATAGTGCAGTAATGAGGTAGGAATGCCCTAATGAGTGAAGTAATGAGGTATTATTCCAGAGTTTTTTGATTAATCACCTGTTTCCTTTCCTCTTTATTCTTTGCCTGAAATCTGGTTAAATGAAAATGCTTCATTTACAGTCATAGCAGTAAGTAATCCCTGGGAAAAGGGCAATGAGCTACAGCTTGATTTTTCATTTTCCTCCTGTTTTCTGTGGCTACTTAATTACATTATTTTTCTTTACACTCTGTTATCACATTCACAAAACCCTCCTAAATGTAAAGATGAGAAAAGATGGAATATTATGTTAGCTATTTTACATTGCCATAAATAATTTGGTAGTTTAATATGAGAAATTCCAAATTGTAAAAGAAAGCATATTATATATATATGTAAATATTTTCCCTTTGGTTATTTAAAAATAAGGTAGAGAATATGCTACCTTCAAATTTTAATACTTAATTTTCTGTATTCTAATTCACTTATAATACATTTAATTTCAGTATTTTACTTTTTATTCATGTACTCAGAGTGGGGAGTTTCTTTTCAAAACTCTGCATCAATGCGAGAACAACTTTCAAATATATTGCAATGACTAGTTCGTTCTTTGATGGTTATTTTTAACATTCTTTTTGTTCTCATTCTCATTATACTTCCTCTGTGTATTCAAAGAAATATTCAAACTTATAACAGCAATTTGGAAGAATGAGTTTATACAATGTTGACCTCTATTTAATAAGTGAATATTTCTGTCATTGCAATAAAATTTCATCAGACACTGTAATATAAAAGTATGACAAACTTTAATGAGTACAGGGGAAAAAACAATCTCTTCTGCAAGGTTCTGATAAGGATTTATTTCTATAAGAGATTTTTCCCTTTGTAATTGGAAAATTCTAATCCTCACATATTAAAGACCAAATGTAATAATATATTACTCATTATATTTCTTTGGGAAAAATAAGAAATTTGGCATTACTTATGTGTATCATTGGCTTTTTATAAATAAGTTGTCCTTTGGGCTACTGAAATTTAAATTACTTTATTTAGTGTTATGGTATTTATTTTAGATTAAGGTCATCAACACAATTATAAATGTTTTAAATATTGTGATGTACATGTGCTCTAATATCTATAATTATATAATCCCAAACTATAAAGGTCTCTAATGACTATATTTTTAAAACCTTAATAATTTATTTCACAAAATAATTTACATCACATTTATATTATATTATATTGCATAACAGAATTGTATTTATAATTGCATATATGTATCTACTTATTTTTATCCATGGTATAAATTCGAGGTATTTTTGGCCAGACTCTCAGACAGAAGCTTAAAAGCCCTCAAAATATAACACGTATGTAACCTGTACTCGGTAGTCCTTCATTGTCTTTCTTTTGTGTGTGTGTGTGTGTGTTTTTTTTTTTTTTTTTTTTTTTTTTTTACTTATTTAAAACACCTCTCTGAATTCCCTGGCTGTCCAGTGGTTACGATTCTGGGCTTTCACTGCTGGTGCCCCAGGTTCAATCCCTCTTTGGGGAATGAAGAACGAATTTTTGTTTCTTTTTTTCAGCCTACTTCCTAAATGAAAGCTCATAGTCAAATGCTATACACCTTTGAAATATTCTTATTTCTTAATGAAAAGAACTTTTTAACAACCTTAAACTTTTCATTATTATGCACTGGTTTTATTATTTGCATCTCTTTTTTGTTGTTTTTTAGATTTTAATTTTAATTATTTTTGGCTGCATTGGATCTTTGTTGCTGCAAATGGGCTTTCTCTATTTGAGTGGCGGCTTCTCTTGTTGCGGAGCATGGGCTCTAGGCGTGTGGGCTCAGTAGTTGTGGCATGCGGGCTCTAGAGTGCAGGCTCAGTAGTTGTGGCACAAGGCTCTTAGTTTCTCTGCAGCATGTGGGATCTTCCCAGACCAAGGACCGAACCCATGTCCCCTGCATTGGCAGGCGGATTCTTATCCACTGAACCATGAAGGAAGTCCCTATTATTTGCATTTTAACTTTGCATTATTGACTAAGTATATGTTGAATGGCATAGCTATCAATTAGATGAATTAATTACATAACCAAATAATGGGTTCTTATTTTAATAAAATGTTACATGTAGATTTCAGGGCACCTAGTTTTGTTCTTAGAAATTGTAAGTAGGGCTTCCCTGGTGGCACAGTGGTTAAAAATCTGCCTGCCAATGTAGGGGACAGGGGTTTGAGCTCTGGTCCAGGGAGATCCCACATGCCATGGAGCAACTAAGCCCATGAGCCACAACTACTGAGCCTGTGCTCTAGAACCTGTAAGCCACAACTACTGAGCCCATGTGCCACAACTACTGAAGCCCATGTGCCTAGAGCCCGTGCTCCACAACAAGCCACGGCAATGAGAAACCGGTGCACTGCAACAAAGAGTAGCCCCTGCTCATCACAATTAGAGAAAGGCCAGGTGTAGCAATGAAGACCTAACACAGCCAAAAATAAATAAATAAATAAATAAACAAACAAAAAAGAAATTGTAAGTGATTAGAATTCCAAATGATGTTTGGCTAATGTACAATGATATCCTTCCAAATTAGAAAACAAACTGTAAGTGATATAATTTACTCTGTAAAAATTTTAAAATAAGTCAAATATTGTTCCTATTAAAATGTATACAACGAAGCAAAAAATCTTTAGATGCTTTTTCAATTCAATTAGGACCTTCAATAATATCACAAAGATGAAGCTTGATATGTATAGTTTTGTAAATATTATAGTTGAAAATTTATAATTTGAAAATGTTTTAATTTTTAAAGTAAATTTCAGGGAGTTCCCTTGCAGTGCACTCACTAGGAATTTTGCTTTCGCTGCCATGGCCTGGGTTCGATCCCTGGTCATGGAACTAAGATCCCACAAGCCATGTGGTGCAGCCAAAAAAAAATTAAAAAGATAAAAAATAAAGTAAGTTTCAGATAAGATTAAGTTCATCAACTGATTTCACAGTTGATTTCAATTTGAATTAATGTAATGTATGTTTATTACTTTGAAGAAAAAAACATACCATTAATATAAATATAGATAATGCCTTTATGTTTTGCTTTAAATAACACACATTGTTAAAATAATAAAATTTTATAAATATAAATTATATAAAATACTTATAAAATTTATATTTTAAAATATAAATTATATAAAATACTTATAAAATTTATATTTTAAAATATCAATTAAAAAGAAATTATATAAACTATGTAATTTTATAAATAGATATAATTTTATAAGTATAAATTATAATTTATGATTTTAACAAAGATTTGGTATTACATACTTCTTAAGATCTTTAACTTAACATATTTAATAAATAATTATTAAAAACTTACAGAGAGGCCGCCACCACCTAGATGGGTTTTAAAAGAACGTGACCGAGGGAGGAGCTTCAAGATGGCGGAAGAGTAAGATGTGGAGATCATCTTCCTCCCCACAAATACATCAGAAACACATCTACATGTGGAACAACTCCTACAAAACACCTACTGAACGCTGGGAGAAGACCTCAGACCTCCCAAAAGGCAAAAAACTCCCCACGTACCTGGGTAGGGCAAAAGAAAAAAGAAAAAAAAAAACAGAGACTAAAGAATAGGGACGGGACCTGCACCAGTGGGAGGGAGCTGTGAAGGAGGAAAGGTTTCCATACACTAGGAAGCCCCTTTGTGGGCAGAGACTGTGGGTGGTGGAGGGGGGAAGCTTTGGAGCCATGGAGGAGAGCACAGCAACAGGGGTGCAGAGGGCAAAGCAGAGAGATTCCTGTACAGAGAATCGGTGCCGATGAGCAGTCACCAGCCAGAGAGGCTTGTCTGCTCACCCACCGGGACAGGTGGGGGCTAGGAGCTGAGGCTCGGGCTTCAGAGGTCAGATCCCAGGGAGAGGACGGGGATTGGCTGCGTGAACACAGCCTGAAGGGGGTTAGGGTGCCACAGCTAGCCGGAAGGGAGTCCAGGAAAAAGACTGGAGCTGCCGAAGAGGCAAGAGACTTTTTCTTGCCTCTTTGTTTCCTGGTGTGCGAGGAGAGGGGGTTAAGAGTGCCGCTATACCGAGCTCCAGAGACAGGCATGAGCCGTGGCTATCAGTGCGGACACCAGAGACGGGCATGAGACTCTAAGGCTGCTGTTGAAGCCACAAAAAAGCCTGTGTGCAAGCACAGGTCACTATCCACACCTCCCCTCCCACCACTGCCAGGGAACCGTGATCCAGGGACAACTTCCCAGGGAGAACAAAAGGCACGCCTCATGCTGGTGCAACCGGCCTCTGCAACCGCAGGCTCGCCCCGCACTACGTACCCCTCCCCCCAACTCCCGGCCTGAGTGAGCCAGAGCCATTGAATCAGCTGCTCCTTTAACCTGTCCTGTCTGAGTGAAGAACAGACACACTCAGGTGACCTACATGCAGAGGCGGGACCAAATCCAAAGCTGAACCCCAGGAGCTGTGTGAACAAAGAAGAGAAAGGGAAATCTCTCCCAGAAGCCTCAGGAGCAGTGGATTCAATCTCCACAAGCAACTTGATGGGCCCTGCATCTGTGGAATACCTGAAGAGACAACGAATCATCCCAAATTGAGGAGGTGGACTTTGGGAGGAACGACATATACATTTTTTCCCCTTTTTCTCTTTTTCTGAGTGTGTATGTGTATGCTTCTGTGTGTGATTTTGTCTGTATAGCTTTGCTTTTACCATTTCTCCTAGGGTTCTGTCTGTCCGTTTTTTTGCGGTATTTTTTAGGATAGTTTTAGCGCTTGTTATCATTGGTGGATTTGTTTTTTGCTTTGGTTGCTCTCTTCTATCTCTCTTTTTTTAATTACTTAAAAAAATTTTCTTTTATAATTATTTTTTATTTTAATAACTATTTTATTTTATTTTATCTTCCTTCTCTTTCTCTCTCTCTCTCTCTCTGTCTCTCTCTCTCTCTCTTTCTTTCTTTTCTCCCTTTTATTCTGAGCTGTGTGAATGACAGGCTCTTGGTGCTCCAGCCAGGCGTCAGGGCTGTGCCTCTGAGCTGGGAGAGAAAAGTTCAGGATATTGGTCCACAAGAGACATCCAGCTCCACATAATATCAAATGGCAAAAATCTCCCAGAGATCTCCATCTCAACACCAAGACCAGCTCCACTCAATGACCAGCAAGCTACAGTGCTGGACACCCTATGCCAAACAACCAGCAAGACAGGAACACAAACCCACCCATTAGCAGAGAAGCTGCCTAATATCAAAATCAGTCCACAGACACCCCAAAAGTCACCAAACGTGGACCTGCCCACCAGAAAGACAAGATCCAGCCTCATCCACAAGAACACAGGCACTAGCCCCCTCCACCAGGAAGCCTACATAACCCACTGAACCAACCTTAGCCACTGGGGGCAGACACCAAAAACAACAGGAACTATGAACCTGCAGCCTGCAAAAAGGAGACCCCAAACACACTAAGTTAAACAAAATGATAAGACAGAGAAACACAAAATAAATGAAGGAGCAAGGGAAAAACAAACCAGACCTAACAAATGGAGAGGAAAAAGGCAGTCTACCTGAAAAAGAATTCAGAATAATGATAGTAAAGATGATCCAAAATCTTGGAAATAGAATGGAGAAAATGCAAGAAATGTTTAACAAGGACCTAGAAGAACTAAAGAGCAAACAAATAATGATGAACAACACAATAAATGAAATTTAAAATTCTCTAGAAGGAATCAATAGAATAATTGAGGCAGAAGAATGGATAAGTGGCCTGGAAGAAAAAACAGTGGAAATAACTACCGCAGCAGCAGAATAAAGAAAGAAGAATGAAAAGAATTGAGGAAAGTCTCAGAGATCTCTGGGACAACATTAAACGCAACAACATTCGAATTATAGGGGTCCCAGAAGAAGAAGAGAAAAAGAAAGGGAATGAGAAAATATTTGAAGAGATTATAGTTGAAAACTTCCTTAATACGGGAAAGGAAATAGTTAATCAAGTCCAGGAAGCACAGACAGTCCCATACAGGACAAATCCAAGGAGAAACACTTCAAGACACATATTAATGAAACTATCAAAAATTAAATACAATGAAAAATATTAAAAGCAGCAAGGGAAAAACAACAAATAACATACAAGGGAATCCCCATAAGGTTAACAGCTGATCTTTCAGCAGAAACTCTGCAAGCCAGAAGGGAGTGGCAGGACACATTTAAAGTGATGAAGGGGAAAAACCTACAACCAAGATTACTCTACTGAGCAAGGATCTCATTCAGATTTGATGCAGAAGTGAAAACCTTTAAAGACAAGCAAAAGCTAAGAGAATTCAGCACCACCAAACTAGCTTTACAACAAATGCTAAAGGAACTTCTCTAGGCAGGAAACACAAGAGAAGGAAAAGACATACAATGACAAACCCAAAACAATAGAGAAAATGATAAGAGGAATATACTGTTCAATAATTACCTTAAATGGAAATGGATTAAATGCTCCAACCAAAAGACATAGACTGGCTGAATGGATACAAAAACAAGACCCATATATATGCTGTCTACAAGAGACCCACTTCAGACCTAGGGACACATACAGACTGAAAGTGAGGGGATGGAAAAAGATATTCCATGCAAATGGAAATCAAAAGAAAGCTGGAGTAGCAATACTCATATCAGAAAAAATAGACTTTAAAATAAAGAATGTTACAAGAGACAAGGAAGGACACTACATAATGATCAAGGGATCAATCCAAGAAGATATAACAATTATAAATATATATGCACCCAACACAGGAGCACC
>NC_041228.1:27706054-27707387 GCF_002837175.3 Physeter macrocephalus | reverse complement strand
GAATTAGAAATGAAAAAGGAGAAGTAACAACTGACACTGCAGAAATAGAAGGGATCATGAGAGATTACTACAAACAGCTATATGCCAATAAAATGGACAACCTGAAAGAAATGGACAAATTCTTGGAAATGCACAACCTTCTGAGACTGAACCAGGAAGAAATAGAAAATATGTTCATATCATATCACAAGCACTGAAATTGAAACTGTGATTAAAAATCTGCCAACAAACAAAAGCCCAGGACCAGATGGCTTCACAGGCGAATTCTACCAAACATTTAGAGAAGAGGTAACACCTATCCTTCTCAAAATCTTCCAAAATACAGCAGAGGGAGGAACACTCCCAAACTCATTCTACGCGGCCATCATCACCATGATACCAAAACCAGACAAAAATGCCATAAAGAAAACTACAGCAAATATCACTGATGAAGATAGATACAAAAATTCTCAACAAAATACTAGCAAACAGAATCCAACAGCACATTTAAAGGATCATACACCATGATCAAGTGGGGTTTATCCCAGGAATGCAAGGATTTTTCAATATATGCAAATTAATCAATGTGATATACAATATTAACAAACTGAAAAATAAAAACAATATGATCATCTCAATAGATGCAGAAAAAGCTTACGACAAAATTCAACACCGACTTATGATAAAAACCCTCCAGAAAGCAGGCATAGAGGGAACTTACCTCAACATAATAAAGGCCATATATGACGAACCCACAGCCAACATTGTCCTCAATAGTGAAAAACTGAAACCATTTCCACTAAGAACAAGAAGACAAGGTTGCCCACTCTCACCACTATTATTCAACATAGCTTTGGAAGTTTTAGCCAAATCAGAGAAGAAAAGGAAATAAAAGGAATCCAAATCGGAAAAGAAGAAGTAAAGCTGTCACTGTTTGCAGATTACATGATACTATACACAAAGAATCCTAAAGATGCTAGAGAAAACTACTAGAGCTAATCAATGAATTTGGTAAAGT
Source organism: Physeter macrocephalus (assembly GCF_002837175.3). NCBI lineage: Eukaryota > Metazoa > Chordata > Mammalia > Artiodactyla > Physeteridae > Physeter > Physeter macrocephalus. The sequence continues at coordinate 27,706,390 of NC_041228.1, read as the reverse complement.
GGCAGGATACAAAAGTAATGCACAGAAATCTCTTGCATTCCTATAAACTAATGATGAAAAATCTGAAAGTGAAATTAAGAAAACACTCCCATTTACCATTGCAACAAAATGAATAAAATATCTAGGAATAAACCTACCTAAGGAGACAAAAGACCTGTATGCAGAAAATTGTAAGACCCCGATGAAAGAAATTAAAGATGACACAAATAGATGGGAGATATACCACGTTCTTGGATTGGAAGAATCAACATTGTGAAAATGACTATACGATCCAAAGCAATCTACAGATTCAATGCAATCCGTATCAAACTACCACTGGCATTTTTCACAGAACTA
>NC_041228.1:27664627-27705464 GCF_002837175.3 Physeter macrocephalus | reverse complement strand
TCAGTGGAACAGGATAGAAAGCCCAGAGATAAACCCACACACATATGGTCACCTTTTCTTTGATAAAGGAGGGAAGGATATACAGTGGAGAAAAGACAGCCTCTTCAATAAGTGGTGCTGGGAAAACTGGACAGCTACATGTAAAAGTATGAAATTAGAACACTCCCTAACACCACACACAAGAATAAACTCAAAATGGGTTAAAGACCTAAATGTAAGGCCAGACACTATCAAACTCTTAGAGGAAAACATAGGCAGAACACTCTATGACATAAATCACAGCAAGATCCTTTTTGACTCACCTTCTAGAGAAATGGAAATAAAAAGAAAAATAAACAAATGGGACCTAATGAAACTTAAAAGCTTTTGCACAGACAAGGAATCCATAAAGAAGATGAAAAGAGAACACTCAGAATGGGAGAAAATATTTGCAAATGAAGCAACTGACAAAGGATTAACCTCCAAAATTTACATGCAACTCAATATCAAAAAAAAAAATACCACCCAATCCAAAAATGGGCAGAAGACCTAAACAGACATTTCTCCAAAGAAGATATACAGAGTGCCAACAAACACATGAAAGAATGCTCAACATCATTAATCGTTAAAGAAATGCAAATCAAAACTACAATGAGATATCATCTCACACCGGTCAGAATGGCCATCATCAAAATATCTACAAACAATAAATGCTGGAGAGGGTATGGAGAAAAGGGAACCCTCCTACACTATTGGTGGGAATGTAAACTGATACAGCCACTATGGGGAACAGTATGTTGGTTCCTTCAAAAACTAAAAATAGAACTACTATATGACCCAGCATTTCCACTACTGGGCGTATACCCTGAGAAAACCATAATTCAAAAAGAGTCATGTACCACAATGTTCATTGAAGCACTATTTACAACAGCCAGGACATGGAAGCAACCTAAGTGTCCATCGACAGATGAATGGATAAAGAAGATGTGGCACATATATACAATGGAATATTACTCGGCCATTAAAAGAAAAGAAATTGAGTTATTTGTAGTGAGGGGGATGATCTAGAGACTGTCATACGGAGTGAAGTAAGTCAGAAAGAGAAAAACAAATACCGTACGCTAACACATATATATGGAATCTTAAAAAAAAAAAAGGTCATGAACTGTCATACGGAGTGAAGTAAGTCAGAAAGAGAAAAACAAATACCGTACGCTAACACATATATATGGAATCTTAAAAAAAAAAAAAGGTCATGAAGAACCTAGGGGCAAAATGGAATAAAGACACAGACCTACTAGGGAATGGACTTGAGGATATGGGGAGGGGGAAGGGTAAGCTGTCACAAAGTGAGAGAGTGGCATAGACATATATACACTACGAAATGTAAAATAGATAGCTAGTGGGAAGCAGCCTCATAGCACAGGGAGACCAGCTTGGTGCTTTGTGACCACCTAGAGGGGTGGGAGGGAACGAGACACAAGATGGAAGAGATGTGGGGATATACGTATACTTATAACTGATTCACTTTGTTATAATGCAGAAAATAACACACCATTGTAAAGCAATTATACTCCAATAAAGATGTTAAAAATAAATCTTATAGAGGATACAGGGGTATGTACTTGGGGTAAAAAGGGAAATCAGGATATAAACGAGAAAACAATAATAATAAAAAAGATCAAAGTGTTCTAGAATTCATAAAATATACAATGGGGCACTTTAAATTAAAATAAATTTGTTAATAAACCATTATTATTGAATTATTTGTTATTAGATGTTAAGCTGTTGCCAATCCTCTTAAAGGTCATTTTCATGGACAGTTACCTTTCTATAGTGCTGATGACATTCTGCTATATGTAAATATTACATACTGAGTGATATATATGTTAATTTACATTAAACATGTCATGTATTGTCCTTAATCTTTAGCTGGTGCATACAGAGTAAAATCTCATAGGCCAAAGTCAATGACTAAAATACAAAATACAACAAAAACGTGCATAGAATTCGTAGGTGTTCTGTGGATGTTAGAAAAATATAAATATGGGAGCAACTAAAACCACCTGGGGATATTTTTCAAAGAATCACAGGAGACATGATGTTTCATCTGGAAACTGAAGAGTGAGTAGAATTCCAAGACAGAGAAAAAGGAAACATCATTCATGAATAAAGAGATAAAGTCCTAAACAGCATGCCAAAATAAAAATAAAAATAAAAATAAAAATAAAAATAAATGATGTTCCATGAACATAACTGAAGCACAGGATCCACAGAGCCAACAAGATGTATGGAAGAATTAGAGCTAGTTAGGCAGGAGACTGGTACAGTGATAGCAGAGCTTCCCTGAACAATATGGAAATTTTACTTTAAGATTTCCATTATTCTTAGGCTTCACCTACTGTCCCTACTATTGGATGATTATTTTTATAACCTGAGGAAGAAACACACTGACTTCTTTGATATTATCAAGTTATGTTCATAATGTTTTTCCCTATTCCAATATATTTTGGATCATTCATGAATAAAGAGATGCACTCCTAAACAGCATGCCAAAATAAAAATAAAAATAAAAATAAAAATAAAAATAAAAATAAATGATGTTCCATGAACATAACTGAAGCACAGGATCCACAGAGCCAACAAGATGTATGGAAGAATTAGAGCTAGTTAGGCAGGAGACTGGTACAGTGATAGCAGAGCTTCCCTGAACAATATGGAAATTTTACTTTAAGATTTCCATTATTCTTAGGCTTCACCTACTGTCCCTACTATTGGATGATTATTTTTATAACCTGAGGAAGAAACACACTGACTTCTTTGATATTATCAAGTTATGTTCATAATGTTTTTCCCTATTCCAATATATTTTGGCTTGGATCATAGTGAAAAGGTTCCAGGACTTCTTTCTAAAACCCAGCTACAGTATTTCTGGCTTTGGTGTTGTCTAGGATACTTATTAAAAATGAAAACTGTAGGTAGACCCAGATATCAGACTATTTAGCAAGCTGCTCATGTTATTCCTATGTGCACCAACTGTGAGAGTCACTGAACTGAACCTTGCAAGATCTAGGAGAACATGAAGACTTAAAGCCAGGCATGTTCTTATGGTATGGTAAGCCTTGGCTTCAGAAAATGGAGCTTGTTCCTTACCATACCATGAGGAAGACAACAAACAACAACAAAACAGAAAAAAGGAAATTCAAGGTATTTAATGAACTGCTAAGTTACTCCAATAACTCTATACAATTCTTGCTAAGGTTTTGAACCTTGGCAGTTCTATGAAGCAAATATTAAGCTAATTTATAAAGAAATAAACCAAGGCATGGATATTATGTTAGAGAACAAATATTATATCTATATTAAGGTGGTTTCAGGATCCCAATATTGTTTTCCTTAATTCTAGGAGATATAAATGGTTATGATCATATTTTCCTCCACAGTGATGGTAAGTGTATATTCATCTATTTGGGCATTCTTCACAAACTTAGAAAATGTGTCTGTCATGCAGCCAAGGAAATCTCATTAAAAGTTTATGGACAAAAGGGTAGATAATATACTGAACATTCCTTCTGGTAATTGCTCTTATTTTAGATTATCTGGTAGCTTATATTTAAATATAGATCTCTGCTATGAATTTAATATATGCAATTGCATCTTACAAAATAAATGGAAATATCATTGCCATAATAGAGTCCTGTGTTAGACATCTATTGACAGTATTTTCTCTTCTGCAATTCAATGTTATCATGGTATTTCTTGTCATATTTGTAGTCAAGGTAATAAATATTTGTATTTGTTCATTTGCTCATTATCTCCTAATAACTGAAGGGACACTTTTAATAAAAAATTAACAAAGTATTTTTTAAAAATTTTATAATAGTATTTAATGTGTTACATTAAAGCACACAGTGCATTTTCTTCCAAAAGAAAATATCTGAGATAATTTAGAAACTGTTTTATTATCACTATAATAAATATAATGAAAAGAGACCTTTTCACCTTTAAACAATAATTTAGTTCCAAATATGTGCCAGGCACTATACTATGTTCATTCGCTCATATTATACAAAATTAAGTTTATAAAGAAATCCTGTAATTTAGTCTTTGTAACTATCTTCACTTAAAATGAAGAAACTAAGATTAAGCCTAGTTTAAGTGACTAATCTTTGGCTAAGGCAGGATATCGATACAATTCATTCTTGCTCTCTTTCAGTTTTTCTCTGATTGTCCTATTTTTGCCCTTTCTAAATGTTGGCTTTGTTATTAATTTGGTATCAATGATTGGAGATATGCAAGATATCCAAAACAATATGCGTAAGTGGGAAAAAGCATCCAGTTACTCAGTGAAGATATTTTACTCAGGTTACTACCAAGTGATATTGCCTCATGTTTGATTAGAAGACTTAGATTACAAGCACATTCCCAAACCATCACTATTATAGTGTTGTGAGCACATAATTCACTTGGACTAATCAGAATTTATAACTGGACCTGGGAGTAGGGTCAGCCCACCTTGAGTCACCTAAATGATACTGGGATTCCGTTAGGAAGAAGAAACCAGGGGATTTATATTTTAAGTAAATGATTAACAGTGTCTGCTACATTTGTCTTCTGGAGTGAGAAAATGGTTAGAGAGATTGAGATATGTACTCTGAAAAAGATGTGAAAACATTTGAGCGTTTGCTGTGTGTGTGCCTTTGTTGAAAACAACTATGCAGGCAAAATATTTAAAATAATAGAAACCTGATAGATTAGAAATCTGATTTCTAATATAATAAGAGTAAGATACTACTTATTAAAAACAAATTATATATGCATACTTAGACACATTTTAATTTTTTATGATGAAAAATGAGTGGATATTTTTATTATATTTTAATTTCTCTGTGACACAAGGACTTTACTTGATAATTCAAGGAAAGTTTTATTGTTAACCTATTGAGGGTGGCAGAAAATTTCGGGTATTTTACTATTGTTAATATTGTTTACTTTGGCTGTGAAGTCATCTTGTACCCTTTGTGTAACTTTGGTGATCTTGGTTGGGAAAAGAAGAATAAGTCAAAATTAGAAATAGAACTCTATGTGTCCTCTTAGCAGAGTGCAATTAATACCAAAATGGAATACATATCCACAGCTGTTTTTATTAGATAAACTTAAGTGATAAAATTTCATAGTGGAGGGCAGTTGAATTAGTCAATTTAAACTAGGGAATGTGGTGGTAACCAATAAGTCTTAAAATCACAGTGTTGTTTGACAAGAAAGATCTATTTCTTATTCACAGAAAAATCTGTTGTAGGTCAGAGGAGTTACTCTTAAATAAAATGACTTATGTCTCCACAATCTGCACTTCTTATGATTCCATCATCTCAACATGTGGAACTCAGAAGGTGGAGATGAAAGAAGGGTGGAACAGCTTTTAATTGCCTCAGTTGGACACATATCACCTCAATTCAACCAGACTGCAAAAAAGTCTGTGCCATAAAAGAGAATACATGGATAGTCAATGTGTTCTAACAAACTGCAATAGAAGCTTTGGCTGGGTGAGTGGACATTGGGTTTAAGAGGTTAAAGGAAGAAGAAAAGAAGTAAGAGGTAGTATTAGATTTTATAACTGTACCCCAATATTTGTGTCTCATCTCTTGAGTGATTATTCTTCTGTGCTTGGTTGCATGACTTGTTTTGACCAATGGAATGATATTAGAAGAGAATTTTCTTATAGGAGCCTCAAGATCCAGTGAGTACTTCCTATAATCTCTTTTACCCTTGCCATGATGACTTAACATGCTCCAGATAGAGTTTGCTTAATCAACAGTACAGGGAACAAGAAAGGTCAATTAAGGAACACTTTGGGCTGTCTTTCTGTGGTTTCAGGTTTTCACAATTGTCTCAGCAACCTCACAGGCATTTCTTCCATTGCTCAAGTGAATACTAACTCACTTACATGAAATTCCAGGAGTGATACCTTAGGGGTATTAGGCCTACATGCACACTTCTGATGAGGTAAGCTGAACTGAGTGAGCTATCATAGACTCCAATATATTCCAGCTCCTAATGAAGCTGAAGAGCTCAGAGTTGTATATGTTATTTGTATAATTTAGATATTAATCCCCTTCCAGATAAATCATTTGCAAATATCTTCTCCCATACCATGAGAATTGCTCCACAAGTAGGTGTATTTTTGATGTGTTCATGGTGGGGAGGTGAGTTCAGCACCCTCCTCTGCCATCTTGTTCTCCTCCATACTACAAGTTCTTTTTCCTGTTTTATCACTGTGGCTAGGACTTCCAACACTGTGTTGAATAGAAATGTCAAGTGTCAAGAGTTGGCATCCTTGTCTTCCTGATCTTAGAGGAAATGTTTTCAGCTTTTCACCATTATTATTTTGGCTGTGGGTTTGTCATATGTGGCCTTTTTTATGTTGAGGTATGTTCCCTCTATATGCACTTTTTGGGGAAATTTTATCATAAATTGATGTTGAATCTTGTTAAAAGCTTTTTCTGCATTCAGTGAGGTGATCATATAATTTTTATTCTTCAATTTGTTAATGTGGTTTATCACATTGACTGATTTGCATATATTGAGCCGTCCTTGCATCCTTGGAATAAACCCTGCTTTACCATGGTGTATTATTCTTTTCATATATAATTGAATTCTGTTTGTTAGGAAGTTTTGCATCTATATTCATCAGTGATATTGGCCTGTAATTTTCCTTTTTTGAGGTGTCTTTGTTTGCTTTTAGAATCAGGGTGATACTGGTCTCATAGAATGTGTTCAGAATTGTTCCATCCTGTTCAATTTTTTGAAATAGTTTGAAAAGGACAGGTATTAACTCCTTAAATGTTTTGTAGAATTCACCCATGAATCTGTCAAGTCCTGTACTTTTATTTGTTGGGAATATTTTTTTCCCTTTTTATTACTGATTCAAATTCATTACGGGTCATAGGTCTTTTCATATTTTCTATTTCTTCCTGATTCAGTACTGAGAGATTGCACATTCCTAGGAATTTATCCATTTCTTCTAGGTTGTCCATTTTATGGCATATGATTGTTTGTAGTAATCTTTTATGATCTTTTGTATTTCTGTGGTGTTTGATGTAACTTCTCCTTTAATTAATTAATTTATTTATTTATTTTTGTGGTACACGGGCCTCTCACTGCTGTGGCCTCTCCCGTTGCGGAGCACAGGCTCCGAACGCGCAGGCTCAGCGGCCATGGCTCACGGGCCCAGCCGCTCGGCGGCACGTGGGATCTTCCCGGACCGGGGCACGAACCCGTGTGCCCTACATCGGCAGGCGGACTCTCAACCACTGCGCCACCAAGGAAGCCCTCTCCTTTTTAATTTATTTTATTTCTTTGAGTCCTTTCCCTCTTGTCTTGATGATTCTGGCTAAAGGTTTATCAATCTTGTTTACCTTTTTAAATAACTAGTTCTTAATTTCATTGATCTTTTCTATTGCTTTTTAGTGTCTATTTCATTTATTTCTGCTCTGATCTTTATTATTTCCTTCCTTCTACTAAATTTGGTTTTGTCTGCTCTTTTTCTAGTAACTTTATGTTTAAGGTTAGGTTATTTGAAACTTTTCTTGTTTCCTTAGGGAGGCTGGTATCACTATTAACTTCCCTCTTAGAACTGCTTTTGCTGTGTCCCATAGATTTTGGATCATTGTGTTTTCATTTTCAGTTGTCTCCAGGTATTTTTTTGATTTCTATTTTGATTTCTTCAGTGATTCATTGGTTGTTTAGTAGCATATTTTTAGCCTCCATATTTTTTTTCAGTTTTTAAAAAAAATAAATTTATTTATTTATTTTTGGCTGTGTTGGGTCTTTGTTGCTGCACATGGGCTTTCTCTAGTTGCAGGGAGTGGGGGCTACTCTTCGTTGCAGTGCACGGGCTTCTCTTGCTACAGAGCATGGGCTCTAGCTGCACAGGTTTCAGTAGTTGTGGCACACAGGCTCAGCAGTTGTGGCTTGTGGGCTCTAGAGCACAGGCTTAGTAGTTGTGGCGCATGGGCGTAGTCGCTCCACGGTATGTGGGATCTTCCCGGGCCAGGGCTCGAACCCATGTCCCCTGCATTGGCAGGCAGATTTTTTACCCCTGCACCACCAGGGAAGTCCCTTTCAGTATTTTCTTGCAGTTGATTTCAGTTTCATAGCCTTGTGGTTGGAAAAGATGCATCATATGATCTCAATCTTAGGTTTATTGTGACTTGTTTTGTGGCCTAACATGATCTATTCTGGAAAATGTTTCATGTGAACTTGAAAAGAATTGTGTATTCTGCTTCTTTTGGATAGATTGTTCTGTATATATCTATTAAGGCCAACTGATCTAACCTGTCACTTAAGACCAGTATTATTGATTTTCTGTCTGGATGATCTGGTGTTAAAGTCTCCCATTATTACTGTGTTACCATCCATTTCTCCCCTTATGTACGTTAATATTTGCATTTTGTATTTAGGTGCTCCTATGTTGGGTGCATGTATATTTACAATTGTTATATCTTCTTGGTTTGATTTCTTGGTCATTTTGTAATGTTCTTTTTTGTCTCTTGTTACAGTCTTTGTTTTAAAGTCTATTTTGTTTGATATAAGTATTGCTACCCCAGCTTTCTTTACATTTCCACTTGCATTGCATAACTTTTTCCATCCCCCACTTTCAGTCTGTGTGTCTTTAGATCTGAAGTTAGTCTCTGTAACAGCATATATATGGGTCTTGTTTTTGTATCCATTCATCCCCTCTACCTCTTTTGATTGGAGCATTTAGTCCCTTTACACTTAAAGTAATTATTGATAGTTATGTACTTATTTCCCTCTTGTTAATTTGATAATTTTCTGGTTGTTTTTGTAGTTCTTCTTTGTTCCTTTCCTCTTCTGCTCTCTTCCCTTGTGATCTGATGACTATCCTTAGTGCTATGTTTGGATTCTTTTCTCTTTTTTGTGTATGTATGTAAAATAGATCTTTGGTTTGTGGTTACCATGAGGTTCATATACAGCAACCTATAAAGATATATGATCATTTTATGTTGATGATCTCTTAAGTTCTAATGCATTCTAACAACCCCATATTTTTACTGGCCCCCCACATTTAATATTTTTGACATATTTTAATCTTTTTGTTTTGTGTGTCCCTTAACTACTTATTGTAAATACAGTTGATTTTATTACTTTTTGTCTTTCAACCTTTCTACTAGCTTGGTAAGTGCTTGATCTACTAACTTTTATGTATATTTGCCTTTACCAATGAGATTTTTCCTTTTGCTATTTTCATATTCCTAACTGTGTTCTTTTCTTTTCCACTTGGAGAAGACCCTTTAACATTTCTTGTAAAGCTGGTTTGGAGGTGCCAAACTCAGCTTTTGCTTGTCTGTAAAACTCTCTCTCCTTCAAATATGAATAATAGCCTACCAGGTAGAGTATTCTTGGTTGTAGGTTTTTTCCTTTCATCACTTTAAATACATCATGCTACTTCTTTCTGGCCTACAAAGTTTCTGCTATAAGTCAACCAACAGTCTTATATGAGTTCCTTTGTACGTATCTTGTTGATTTTCCCTTGCTGCTTTTTTTTTTTTTTTTTTTTTTTGTGGTATGCGGGCCTCCCTCTGCTGTGGCCTCTCCCGTTGCGGAGGACAGGGAGCACAGGCTCCGGACGCGCAGGCTCAGCGGCCATGGCTCACGGGCCCAGCCGCTCCGCGGCATGTGGGATCCTCCCAGACCGGAGCGCGAACCCGGTTCCCCTGCATCGGCAGGCGGACGCGCAACCGCTGCGCCACCAGGGAAGCCCTCCCTTGCTGCTTTTGAGATTTTCTCTTCATCTTCAATTTCTGCCATTTTAATTACAACGTGTCTTGGTGTGTCCTCTTTGGGTGTTTCTTATTTGGGACTCTCTGCTTCCTGGAACCGAATATCTATTTCCTTTCCCAACTTAGGAAAGTTTTCAGCTTTTATTGCTTCAATTCAATTCTCTGCCCCTTACTCTCTTTCTCCAAAATTTTGGGACCCCTATAATGTGACAGTTAGTATGCTTGATGTTGTCCTAGAGGTCTCTTAAACTGTCTTCATTTAAAATTGTTTTTTCCTTTTTCTGTTCAGCTTGAGTGATTTCCACTGCACTGTCTTCCAGTTCACTGATCCGTTTCTCTGTATCATCTAATCTACTGTTGATTCTTTCTAATGTATTTTTTATTTATGTTATTGTATTCTTCAGTTCTGTTTGATTGTTTATATTTTTTGTTAAACTTCTCATTGTTTTCATTGATTTTTCTCCTGAGTTCATTAAGCATCTTTATGATCATTACCTTGAACCCTTCATTGTGTAGATTGCATATCTCTACTTTGCTTAATTCTTCTTTTGAGGTTTTATTTTGTTGCTTCTTTTAGAATATATTCCTTGGTCACCTCATTTTGCCTAATTCTTGTATTAAGTACCTGGGTTACATTTCTTGATCTTGGAGAAGTGGCCTTATGTAAGCAGATCTCCTCTGGGGCCCAGTGGCACACTTATCTCTGGTCACCAGAGTTGTATGATCTAGGAGTGCCCTCTTTGTGGGCTGAGTGGGCCCTTCTGTTAGTTGGGCTGACTACAGTAGGCTCTTTAGTAGGTGCGGCTGGTCCCTATTTTGATTGGCTACCAAGCCCTGACTCATGAGGAGGCTGGTGGCCACTAGTAGGCAAAGCCTGGTCCTGGTGCAGCTGGCTGTGGGACCTGGGGGTCCTAGGGTTGGTGCCACCTTGCTGGTGGGCAGGGCTAGGTCCCTGTGTGGCTGAGGATGTGGGTCTTGACTATACCACATCTCCACCCTTCCTAATTGTCTCATTGTGGCTCCTTCTTTATACCTTTAGTTGTGGAATATTTTTTCTGCTAGTCTTCCAGTAGTTCTCATGGATAATTCCTTGGTAAATAGTTGTAATTTTGATGTGCCTGTGGGAAGAGGTGATCTCAGTCATCCTATTCTGCTATCTTTGCCACTGTCCAAATATTCTTTATATACATTTAATTTTGCCCATGTTTATTTCATTCTTTCTAACTTAGCATTTTGCTGTTAATTTTTACTTGTCTTGTTTTTATGTAGAGAAATTTTGCCTGAAAAAGTTCTGCTTTTTCATTCTGTGAAGGATGTTTTTGTGTGCATGGACAAACATATATCTAGTTTAGAAAAGTTGCTGTAATAATTGGTAACAAATGTGCATTTTATTTTATTTTTATTGTTTTGGATGTATGTATGTATTTATTTATTTTTGTCTGCATTGGGTCTTCATTGCTGTGCACGGGCTTTCTCTAGTTGTGGCGAGTGGGGGCTACTCTTCATTGTGGTGCGCAGGCTTCTCATTGTGGTGGCTTCTCTTTTTGCAGAGCATGGGCTCTAGGCATGCAGGCTTCAGTAGCTGTGGCACGTGGGCTCAGCAGTCATGGCGCACAGGCTTAGTTGCTCTGCAGCATGTGGGATCTTCCTGGACCAGGGCTTGAAACTGTGTCCCCTGCATTGGCAGGCAGATTCTTAACCACTGCGCAACCAGGGAAGCCCCCAAATGTGTATTTTATATTTGTAAGATTCCCACAATGTGTATATGAACATATATTTAAATATGTTAACTCCCTGACATACCTATGCCTCTTCTCCATAATAACAGCATGTCTCAGCTGAATAGTAATAGAAAGAAAGAACTGAAGGTCTGCTGAATTTGGCCTGCATGACCATAAAGGTGAATCCCTGGTGCATTTCAGACAGAAAACACTAGTCTCCTTCAAATTGGATAGTTTCCCTATCTTCTTTTGTCTTTAATGACTTGACATTTTTGAAGAATTCTGGCTATACACTTTGCAGAAGCACCTCCATTTGCGTTTGTCTGATACTTCTGTTCCAACAGTGTTTTCTTAGATTCTGTATTTGTCTATTTGGCATCCATTCATCACAGGCAATGTTATATTAACTATATATTTTTAGTTTCTGTATTCTTGATGCTCTGGCATTTCCAGTCTCACTGACTAGGGAGAGACTGCTCCTCTCAGGTCTAGGCAATTCTTAGATAGCAAAGGGCTTGCCTGGGAGGACTCCAGGTGACTAGAGACCACTCCTATCACCCAAAGCTTGCTGAAATTATTCACACTAGCCAATCCTAAATTGTTTCCTCTGCTTTGTCTTGCCTTTCCCTTAGAAACCCCATTAAAGGACATTTCCCTCACTCTTGCTTCTGTCTCCTAACCAATATACTTTCCCTGTGTCCCTGTATGGTGCAACATGCCCCTTCTCTCAGAAACATAATAATCTTCTTCCAATGGTTGACCTGTCTGTGTCACTCAGTCACCTCTGTAAATTAAAATCCTGTGGGAACAAATGAGACAGCTTCCTTATAAATAGACTCAGGTTATGAATTTTTAGTAGAAATTGCCTAGAATTGACATTTCCTTCTCAGCACACTATATCAGGAAGCACATGATATCTCTTCTTCTAATTACTACTGTTGTTAATTGATGGTGTTAGGATGGGGTTGGCCAGGTTTTTAAAATATAAAATCATTTTCTCTTTAAAATTAATAAGTATCTTGTGTGGAGTCAATGTGAGATGCACATAGTCTCCTTCTGATCAGCTCTCATCCACCAGGTTTACCCTTCATCAGTGACTTTTGCCTGAAACAATTATTATGATGATGAACATGAGTGGTGATCAAATGTCCTTCTTCATCTAGTCTACCTAGGGAGATCAATTTTACTCTTCAGTGTCTAGCAACATATGCTGACATATATAAATCTATCCTCTGCTCCATATGGATAACACTAATTCTTATATATTTATGCATCCATAGTTTTAATTTATAACTTCAGCACAAGTCATGTTGATTTGACTTAATTTCCTGTGCATTTTATATTTTCACTTGTTGGATTATGATCTTGCTCTGGACACATTTTTTTCCTTAAGCAAATAACTGATGTAACTTATAGTAGGTAATGATAGTGATTATAAAATATATGCAAATTCTTTGGTACTCCTCCCTTCAAAAGCTCCAGTGAATGACATGTGAATGAAAGTTATATAAGCCACTTTTAATATGGCTCACGAACACTGGCCAGGCACAATCCTCAATGTTTTTCCTCTTTCTACTGGTTTGTTGTACATGATCACAGTGATCTTGGAATTCACATCTGTAAATACACACATTTGAAGAATCCTGTGTTCTTGAATCACCATTTGAGGTAAACCGCCTACTAAACAGGAATGACAATGGTGGACTTTATGTAAGTGAGATTAAAAATGCTCATGTCTGTTTCAACCAATGTACATTTCAATAATTATTTTTTTGTTACAGCAAAGAATAGACCCTTATTTGATATACTTCATTTACTTCACTTAATGTCGGGAATGGAATATTACTTCAAAGGAATACGTGACAATTGAAAAGGGTCCATATTGGCCAGGATAAGAGATAACACAGAAAAATATTTAATACTCAGTTAAGTAAAATTGTGATTTTGGCAGAAGTTTTCCATATTAGTTTGCACTGAGATAGGGCTTGGGTTCCAGAAGAGGTGAACAGTTAGAAAAGGACAAAGGAGGAACAAATGTTCAGACTGCATGTTATTTGTGATTTATGAGAGGAATATTCTATAGTGCATAAAAATATATCTTGAATTTCTGCTTCTGAGAATAGTGACAGACAAGTTATTTACAAAGTATCCACCTAAATAAAAACAAACTAGAGAAAACCACATTATTCAGAATTTCTATTTAATTGTCAACCTAGTGATATGCCAAATTGAACCTAAATTCTAGGGTCATTAGGTCTAATACTCACACTAAAATTTTTGCCAGGAATATTATAGAGGAGATCACTAGAGAATGCAACAGTAGTTGGGTTCAACAGTATGGGCTTCTTGAAAACACATCTGCAATGGTCAGGTCTCAGGCATGTGTTCAGGTAATGTGATAAATAGCACCATGTTGACAACTCTGTGGAAAAATCAGCTGATTAGTCATGTCGTATTTTAAAGATATATATAAATCCGTTATTACTCTGGCAATAACAGGATGAATAGGAAATATATAGGCTCTTTCATAGAGGTGCATTTCTATGATTTGAATGTTTATGTCCCCATAAAATTCATATGCTGAAATCCTAATGCCCTATGTGACTGTGTTAGGAGTTGAGTTATGGAGAGATGATTAGGACATGATGGTGGAGCCTTCATGAATGAGTTTAGTGCTCTTAAAAAAGAGGCTCTAGAAAGATCTCCAGCCCTTCCACCATGTGTGGACACAGTGAGAAGACACCGGCAGCTATGAACAAGAAGAGAGTCCTCACCAGAACTCAACTTTTCTGGAGCCTTGATCTTGTACTTTCCAGCTGCTGAAACTGTGAGAAATAAATTTTTGTTGTTTATAAGGTAGCACTCTGTGGTATTATGTTAAAGTAGCCTGAACAGACTAAGACATGCATAAAATTATAATGAGCTTAGGTCTTGAAAAATAGATCTTAATAAATCAATACAATGAGTGAATAAATGAATTACTAACATTAACATAAATAGAAGTAAAGAGGAAGGGAGTGATATTAAAGTTAATATTAAAATGCCATGGTAGAAAGCCTCAAAAATAGGGCCCAGTTATCCCTGCTCTTTGGTATTCACATCGTTGTGTGAATGATGGCCAGGCATATTGACTCACTTCTAATAAAGTGGTTATGAGACGTCACTTCTGAGATTGAGTTACAGAAAGATTGTAGCATCTGACTTGGACCTCTTTCTAATTCTCTTACTTGCTTACAGAAAGTCAGTTGACATGTGAACTGAACTATGGAGAGGCCCATCTGGCAAGGAAATGATGTCTCCAGCCAATAACAAGTGAGAACCTGAGACCTGCCAGTAGCCATATGAGTGAGTTTGGGAGCTGAGTTATCCCAAGTTGAACGTTGACTGACTGCAGCCAGGACCAACAACTTGACTGAAGCATTGTGGGAAACCCTGAGCTAATGACATTCAGGTTCTCAACCCCTAGAAAATGTGAGATAATAAACATTTGTTGTATTAAGCCTCTAAATCTTGGGGTAATTTGTTCCACAGCATTAGTTAACTACTATAAATACCTTCCTTATTTTTATCCAGAGGTAATTTCTTATTTTTGAGGGCCTGATGATCAGGAAATGAAAGGCTGGGCCTCAATGACATTTAAAATTATCACTTTATCCACTATTGTAAATATTATCATAAAAGTACACTTTTCTTCATTTATGTAAATATGCTAGGAGGATGGTTATCAAACTATAGTACAAATTTATGTTCTATTAGATAACTAAGCATCACTTAAAAACTTGATCCTATAAGGTTCTGATTAAGTTCATCTGAGCCAGTATACAAAAATCTGGATATTTTTAAATATTTCATAATGACTGTGGTGTAGAGCCAGATTTGAAATGCAATGCTAAATTAATGTTTTATATTATTAATATAGTACATATAATGCATAAAGTCATTACAATATACTCTAACCGGAATATAACAATTATTAGCCAAATGCAATATATCATGGTGTGTTAAAACAAGGACCATAAAATGTGTATTCAGTTAGCTTCAATGTAATGTCTAAGTTTGTAGCAAAACATTGCTAGTCCAAATCAATAAAGTAATATAACCGAACAAAGATTCTCCATTTGATCCCATAAAATCCTTCTTTCACGCCTCAAATCCTTATGTTAGATATTTTATATTAAATTGGGATTTGGAGAAATAAATTTCATCCAGGCTCTGTAGACAGAAAATGGCAAAAGTATGATTTGTATTTGGGCACATCTAATCCCAAATGTACAACATCTTGTGAACTATAGAGTACTGTGCTCAGTGGTGTTAGGTACATGGTAACACTATAAGTACCACAGAATGAGGCAATTCAGATTTCCATTGTATTGACTGTGTCTTGAGGTAGAACTTGCTGGGTTGATTCATTATGAATCAAATTTATATTCACCTGGAGAGATGCTAGACTTCCCCTTCTCAGGAAATCAAACTGTTTCTTAACCTAATGTTCTCTATCATTTCAAAATAAGGAAGAGAGAGGAAGGGGAAATGCATCATTAAAACAAGAACATGAAATACTTCAAACAATTACCTTCTTCCCATTTATCCACATATTTGGGGAGCATGCATTATATGCTGAGATGAAATGATATTTCAGCAATGAAAATGTTTCACTCAGATCTGCTGTGGGAAGGGAAATTGACAAAAGGCCCCAGTTATCATGCTCTGAATCCACCATCATGTTATCACTGAAGTCACATTCTGCACAGTCTGCTTGAAGCTAATAACTAAGAGCAGCAGGTTGTGCTAATGCAGACCCATCCATACAAAATATAAGATCCCTTCAGTGGAAGGCTTTGGTTCCAGGACTCTTCATTAATGCGGCTGTATTTTTTTAGGTCTGTGCTACAGTCTGAGTGCCTTCCTACAAAATCCTTCTCTCTCACTCACCTCCAGAGAGGTAATATGTGCACCAGGGTCTGCAGTCTCTTCTCTCCTCCTTTTGCTTCCTCCCTTTTTTCTGCCAGAGGAATTTTACTCAAGAAATCTTTTGTCAGTCTAATTCAGTTTGATGTCTGCTTCTCAGAAAACCCTAACAATGCAAGTGATGCCACAAAAAGTCCTAGTGAAGCGGAGTGCCACTGAAGTGCAATGCTTCGGGCATTCAAAAAATACATGGGGTCTTACGTCAACACAGACAGTGGAGTTAGTTTGTTTCTGTTAAATTGAACTAATACCCTGCTGAGGGACAATGAGAAATCTAGGGTTAAAAATAGTTAAAGACTCCGTGTGAGCCCTAGAGGGGATCTTTTGTAGTTTACGAAGAAGCTATTTTTTCTCCTACAGTTAAAAAGCATATGCAATTAATCAGCAAACTGAAGATTTGATAGATTTGTATTTCAGAAACATTTAAATGTTTGGCCAAGGCATGTCTGTTATGGTAAAATCACGACCTGGTTTTGAACAAACTGAAATCCTCTAAGCATGGGATAGAGAACATTTGAATGAATACTCCTGAAGATGTTGACTCAGAGCTTGTAGATGTGGCCCACTGTTCCCAAATATAACATAGAACTTCTGCCATGGTGGAAGATGCAGCAACCGGTGCTACATTGAGAAACTGTCGCTACCTCTTCTCCTGGCTGCCAGAATAATGACTAGGATTAAATCTCAGTATAAATAGGACCTGCCAAGGAAGGAAAACGTTTAGACACTAAAAGTGTTGCGAGAATTAGCAAATACTGGAAGGACCAGAGAAATACCCCTGGGGTTAAATTTTGAGGATACTTGATCAAGGAGGACAGAATGTAAGATAGGATAAGCAGGAATGTATTGATTTCACTTTTTCTTGGCGTGTTGGATTTAACATGCTTGCAAAAACCCCAGGCAGAGGTGCAAACTCACTCCTAGTATAGTTATTAAAGGCTGGAAAAATAAATGATCACTGCTCAGTGAAGTGAAGAAGACTGGGTTACTCCAACAGACAGTTAAGACAAAGAATAAAAAGGCTGAGGAAAGTAGACAAGCAGAAACACATATTTTAGGAGAAACCAGAAGACTTACCAGAGAATTATGTTCCACTGAGAGTCCAGAGGACACACCAGTCACCGAAGCCCTCAGGAAAGTGTGGGTAAGACGGACACCAGCCTCAATGAAAGCAGAAGGAACTGACCTCACTAATACTTAAGAGAATGTTGTGCCGTAACAAAAGGAGGGGATAGAGACAGCACTTAACCTGGCAGAAACTAGGAGATGGCAATTACCATAACAAAGCCTACAGGGCATCTCACGATGAACATGGGGCCAGGAGGGGTAAAATTGACAGGCCTCAACAACAAAAAAAACTGCTCAATATATACAAGCAAAAAAGAAGAAAAAGATGCAAGAATGGAGGATTAAGATGAAAAGTACAGTTTCTCCAATAAAAAGTTGCAATCCCCTTATTTAGTTAAACGTAAACCAGTTTTCAGACCTGGAGCCCACTTACTAAAGAGGTGTCCAGGTCCCTAGAATAAAGAACCTGCAACTATGTGGCCAGTATATACCATGATGATTCTTCCCCTAAGGGAATCTATGGCCATTTACATAAGCAAACGTGCCCTGGATAAGGAAACTATTCAGACATTTTAAAGACTATTAAACATAGGAACTGTCCTGACATTGATACCTAGAAACATAAAGCATCATAGTAACCCCCTTTCTCAGGGTGAGGGCTTACAGGTTTCAGGTAATAAATGAAGACTTGACTAAATTACAGTTTATAGTGTGCACAATGGTTCTGCAGACCTACCCAATGATAATTATCCCAATCCCTGTCTGTATAATTGGAATATTTGCCACTTGAAATAGCCTGATGTTGGGTTGTTTGGCTTATGGAATAAGCCATGTGGCAACCTCAGAAACAGTCCATCACCCAAGCCGAAATAATACGTAAAAAATAGTATAGCATCCCTGGCAGGATAATAGATTGGTGTTACTGTTAAAGATATAAATACATAAAAGATGTAAAAAAAAAAAAAAAGATGTAAGGGTTTTAGTTCCTATTATATCTCAATTTAACTAACTAGTCTGACCCATCTAGGAACTGGATAAAAACTTGTAAAATGATTATAGATTACTGAAACCTTAACCAAGTCACATACTGATCACAGCTTCAGGGTTAAATATGTCATCTTTGCTAGAGCAGATTAATAAGACTTCATATATAAGATATGTGGCCCTTGGTTTTGCAAATGTATTCTTCTCCATTTCAGTGAGAAATGAGTATAAGAAACTCTAGTCATGTGAGATAGTCAACAATATTCACTTACACTTTTACCTCAGGGCTATGTTCATGTCCCCACTCTCTGTCATTATATATTCCAAAGAGATCTGGATCACCTAAACATCCTAAAGAACATCA
Source organism: Physeter macrocephalus (assembly GCF_002837175.3). Classification (NCBI taxonomy): domain Eukaryota; kingdom Metazoa; phylum Chordata; class Mammalia; order Artiodactyla; family Physeteridae; genus Physeter; species Physeter macrocephalus. The sequence goes on along the minus strand of NC_041228.1, from coordinate 27,686,580 downwards.
TACTGATCCATTACATAAATGACATCATGCTGATTGGATAATATAAGCAAGAGGTAGCTTGTATGTGAAAGACCTTTAAACACATGCTCTCCAGATGGTGAGACATATAGTTTATGAAGATTCATGGACCATGGAAAATTTATGAACCTAAACCTTTTCAATTTAGGAATACTGATCTGCCCTATTTCCTATGTGACATGGAAGTCAGTTTTGTGCAGGGCCAGGTTTAAGATTAAGCTCTGCAGTAGATTGAAACAGTGATGCAAGCAACCCTGACCCTGTGCCATATATTTTGGCAGATCCTATGGTGTTGGAGGTTTCAGTGGTAGGAAAAGATGCAATATGGAGCTTATGGCAAGTCCTAGAGGTAGAATACAAATGCAGCCCTCTTGGATGCTGGAACAAGACTATTCATCACATAATAGTATTACACAGTTTGTAAAGTAGCTCTTGTCAGATACGGAGCTCTTCTGGAAGAGATTAAACCCTTGACCATGGAAAGCAAATAGCCTGGTTTCTGAAACTACCTGTTTTGAGTTGGGTTCTGTTAATCTGCCAAATCACAAAGTAGGATGAGCCCAGAAGCAATCCATCATATCATGAAAATAGCACGTTAAGCCCAAGAAGGACCAGAGAGCACAAATTAGCTGCCTGAGTATATAGCCCAAACAACTATGTCACCCACCATAAGTGCAGCAGTGTGCCTCCCCCAGCTCAGAGCTATAGCTACTGGGGTAGGAGTGGAGGGTATACAACTAGATGAAGGAGGAAGAAATTGCCTGAGCTTTATGTTTGGTTCACACTGTACCCGGGTACAAGCTGAAATATTACCAATGATTTCATTATAGGTACATTCAGACATTTTCTTAAGAGGATAGAGAGGGAAAATCTTCTGAATGAGAAGAGTTATAAGTAGTTCATTTGGTCATTCACACTGTTTGAAAAGAAAGTGGCCCAAAGTGAGAATATATAAATTCTTAGGTATCAACAAGTGTCCTGGGCTTTTGGTTGGGAGTTTGTAAAAAAAAGTATTGAAGATGAGAGAAAAGGCAATCTTGGTGGAAAGAAGCACAGGGATGGATGGATGACAATGGCAGTGAAGTGTTAAGATTATTGTACCACACATTAATACCTACCGGGAAGAATTCACCAATGAAGAAGCACTGAATAATCCAGTATACAAGTGATTTAATCAGTTGATAGTAGTCACTTCACTACTGGCTACTCTGGAATGGGAATGATGGACACAAAAAAATGAGTGGCCACGATGGCCGTGATGGAAGCTATGCATAGATCCAGTAGGATAGATTCTTATTTTCCAAGGCCAGTTTTGGTACTGCTGCTATGAATGTCCAACTTCACAGCAGAGACAGTGATGAAATGGGCCTATCAACTTGGGATAAACTACTTGTATCACATACCTCAACATCCAGAAACAGTCAGTTTCACAGAATGCTGGAATTTCTTTCTAAAGGCACACCTGAAGCTCCCTCTCGGAGGGAATACTCTGAAAGTACAGGATGCTATTCTTCCAGATGCAGTATATGCATTAAATTAGAGACTTCTATATGGGTCTGTGACCCCAAAAGGAAGAATATGTGAGTCTGGGAACCAATGGGTAAAACACAAGTGGTCTTCTAACCATCACTCCAAATGATCCACTGGGATCTGGGGGGTTTCTGTCCATGAAAATCAGGGCTCTGTGGATTCGTTAGTCCTAGTCTACAAATCAGGTACTCACTTGCCTGGAGATTAGCAAGGGTACTATTGAGCTTCATGCCATAGCTGCCTCAGATGCACTTTGGAATCATTATGTACAGAGAACAGCAGAAGTGAAGAGAAGTCATCATCCTGAGATGGCAGCTGACTGTAATCACCAGGAGGTGAGAGAGATCCTTTTAAACACTGGGATGGAATATGTGTGGAACCCAGGTAAATTACCTGAGCATACTCCTTTGTCCTACTAACACTGTGAATGTACTTGTGCATCAATTCTAGATTAAGAAGGAAGCAAGGTTTGAGTCACACCATCAACTAAGGCATGAAGATTTGCAGAGTTGGTTATTAAAGGTTAGGGAAACTTAAAATTAAAAATGGAGGAAGTACTCATCAATTAATTCAATAAAGTTGCAAGATACAAAGTTAACATACAGAAATATGTTGCAATCTATATACTAACAACAAATTTTCAGAAGGAGAAATTAAGAACATAATCCCATTTACAACCCCATCAAAAAAAAAAAAACCTAGGAATACATCTAGCTAAGGAGGTAAATGATGTGTACTCAGAAAACGAAGACACCAGTTTCGGGGGTGGGGAGTGGTGGGGAGAGAGAGAGGAGACCGAACCCATATCTATGCTGAGAGGTTTGGCCCTGGCTCTACCACTCTGTGACATTATTACAGAATATTGAGCAGAGTTACCTGTGCTATACAACTTTATAAAATTTTAAGACTCTGGATGATGGTGCTCTCTTCCAAAGAAGAATTCACCTTCTGGCAGTGAGATACACTTCAGGCATATCACCTTTATCCAGATGAAATGTGGACCCTCTAGGAACAGGAGGTGTGAAGAGAGAGGACCTTCAAGATGGCAGAGGAGTAACACGTGGAGATCACCTTCCTCCCCACAAATACGTCAAAAATACATTGACATGTGGAACAACTCCTACAGAACATCTACGGAACGCTGACTGAAGACCTCAGACTTCCCAAAAGCTGCGGGGTTGACAGGGTTTTGAGCTCCACCAGATGTCAGGCCTGAGCCTCTGAGGTGGGAGAGCAGAGTTCATGACATTGGACCACCAAAGACCTCCCAGCCCCATGTAATATCTATCAGCGAGAGCTCTCCCAGAGATCTCCACCTCAATGCTGAGACCCAGCTCCACTCAACGAACAGCAAGCTCCAGTGCTGGAAACCCCATGCCAAACAACTAGCAAGACAGGAACACAACCCCACCCATTAGAAGAGAGGTTGCCTAAAATCATAATAAGGTCACAGACACCCCAAAACACACCACCGGATGCAGTCCTGTCCACCAGGAAGACAAGATCAAGCCTCATCCACCAGAACACAGGCACCAGTCTCCTCCACCAGGAAGCCTACAAAACCCACTGAACCAACCTTAGCTACTGGGGGCAGACACCAAAAACAACAGGAACTACGAACCTGCAGCCTGTGATAGGAGACCCCAGACACAGTAAGTTAAGCAGAATGAGAAGACAGAGAAATATGCAGCAGATGATGGAGCATGGTAAAAACCCACCAGACCAAACAAATGAAGAAGACATAGGCAGTCTACCTGAAAAAGAATTCAGAATAATGATAGTAAAGATGATCTAAAATCTTAGAAATAGAATGGAGAAAATACAAGAAATGTTTAATAAGAACCTGGAAGAACTAAAAAGCAAAAACAAACAGTGATAAACAACACAACAAATAAAATTTAAAATTCTCTAGAAGGAATCAATAGCAGAATAACTGAGGCAGAATAACTGATAAGTGATCTGTAAGATAAAATAGTGGAAATAACTACCACAGAGGAGAATAAAGAAAAAACAATGAAAAGAATTGAGGACAGTCTCAGATACATTTTAGACAACATTAAAGGCACCAACATTCGAATTATAGGGGTCCCAGAAGAAGAGAAAAAGAAAGAGACTGAGAAAATATTTGAAGAGTTTATAGTAGAAAACTTCCCAAATATGGGAAAGAAAATAGTCAATCAATTCCAGGAAAACCAGAGAGTCCCATACAGAATAAATCCAAGGAAAACACACCAAAAGTGATGAAAGGGAAAAAACTACAACCAAGATTACTCTACCCAGGAAGGATCTCATGTTCATGGATTGGAAGAATTAATATTGTTAAAATGAACATAGTACCCAAGGTAATCTATAGACTCACTGCAATCCCTAACAAAATACCAGTGGCATTTTAAACAAAACTAGAACAAATAATTCTAAAATTTGTATGAAAATATAAAAGACCTTGAATAAGGAAAACAGTCTTGCAAAAGAACAGAGCTGGAGGTATCATGCTCCCTGACTTCAGACTATACAGAGCTACAGTAAGCAAAACAGTATGGTACTGGCACAAAAACAGACACATTGATTCATGGAAAAGAATACAGAGCACAGAAATAAATCTATTCTTATATGGGCAATTAATCAACAAAAAAGGGGGCATGAATATACAAAAGAGGGAAAAAGACAGCCTCTTCAATAAATGGTGTTGGAAAACTGAATAGCTATATGCAAAAGAATCAAGCTTGACTACTCTCACACCATGCACAAAAATAAATCCAAAATAGATTAAATACTTAAGTGTAAGACCTGAAACCACTTAACTTCTAGAAGAAAACATAGGCAATATGCTCTTTCATATTGGTCTTAGTAATTTTTTTTTTGGATAAGTCTTCTCAGGAAAGGGAAACAAAGCCAAAAGCATACAAATGGAACTACATCAAACTAAAAATCTTTTGCACAGTGAAGAAAACTATCAACAAAATGAAAAGGCCACCTACTAAATGGCATAAGATATTTGCAAACAATATGTCTAATAAGGGGTTAATATCCAAACTATACAAAGAACTCATATAACTCAATGTCAAAAAAAAAACCAAACAATCCAACTAAATGGATAGAGGATTTGAATAGACATTTTTTCAAGAAGACATACAAATGGCCAACAGGCACAAGAAAATATTCTGAAAGTCACTTATTGTCAGGGAAATGTATACCAAAACCACAATGAGATATCAACTCACACCTGTCTGAATAGCTGTTATCAAAAAGACAACAAATAACAATTGTTGGTGAGTATGTGGAGAAAAGGAAACCCTTGTGTACTGTTGGTGAGGGTGTAAATTGGTGCAGCCAGTATAGAAAAAATTATGGAGATTCCTCCAAAAGTTAAAAATACAACTACCATATAATCCAGCAATTCCACTCCTAAGTATTTAACCAAGGAAAATGAAATACTAATTCAAAAAGATATATGCACCCCGATGTTCATGGCAGCATTATTTACAATAGCCAAGACATAGAAGTAACCTAAGTGTCCATAGATAGATGAATGGATAAAAAATATGTGGTACATAGATACAATGGAATATTACTCAGCCATAAAAGAATTAAACCTTGCCATTTGTTACAACACAGATAGACCTCAAGGGTATTATGCTAAGTGAGCTAAGTCAGACAGGAAGGAAGAAAAATACTGTATGATTTCACTTGAATGTGGAATCTAATAAACAAAACAAATGAAAACAGAAACAATTATTTATACAGAGAACACACAGGTGGTTGCCAGAGGGGAGAAGGATGGAGGAAGAAGAGCAATAAGTAAGGGAGATTAAGGGGTACAAATTTAAGTTACGAAACAAAAGAGTCACAGGTATGAAATGTACATTTTGGGGAATATAGTCAATAATTATATATTATCTTTGTATGCTGATAGATGACAGACTTATTATGGTGATCATTTTGAAATGTATAGAAATACCAAATCACTATGTTGTGTAATAGGAAATAACATAGTGTTGTAGGTCAAATATACTTCAAAAACAAACTCATAGAAAAAGAGATCAGATTTATGGTTACCAGAGGCAGGGGTTGGGGGGAAGAGGGGTTGAGTGAATGCAGTCAAAAGGTACAAACTTCCAATTATAAGATAAATAAGTACTAGTGATGTAATGTACAATATAATCAACACTGTTTTATGTTATCTATGAAAGTTGTTAAGAGAGTAAATCCTAAGTAAATTTTTTTCTATTTCTTTAATTTTATATCTATATGTGATGATGGATGTTCACTAAACTTGTTATGAGAATCACTTCATGATGTATGTAAATCAAATCAATCATGCTGTAAACCCTAAACTTATACAGTGCTGTATGTTAACTATACCTCAATAAAACCGGAAGAAAAAAATTGGAGGAGAGGATGAGAACTACTTTCAATCACGAAATCAAGTGCAGTGACAGGGTTTATAGTTCTTCCCACTCACTTCTGTCTTCTGAGTTTTCTCTTAGGGAAAGAAGCCCACAGGAGTCAAGGATGAGCTGCTCTCCAAATTTATGTGGAGAAATAGACCACTATGGCACAAAATATGGACTGTGGCAGGCATAAAATACAATACTCAGATCTCCTGCTCATGCAGTGTAATTGACTGCTGGTCCCAGGTTCTGCTCTCTGAATCTAGCAGTACATTTGCACTAGGCCAGGTGTCTCCTGGGCTGTTTCTAGTCAGTGACTAAATGCAGCAAGGATACAGATGCAGGCTCATTTCTGCAAGATGTGGGACTCTTCTGATGGGTGGCTTTGGCTGAAAATTTCTAATAACCATACTGCACTCTGAGACTCTTTCTATCCAACCAACAGGTCTTCTCTGACAGTGTTGTCAAACTTGCACTGCAGTCTGAAATCTCTTCCAGCCTCCCTGCCCACCCTCACTTTCCCTCACGGGTATTTCTCACAATAAAATCTCCTCCACGTCAAGCATCTGCTTCTCCAAGAACCCAAACTACACAAATGAAAGTCTTACTGTAAAGATATCATATTTATTGTCATAATGTCCATACTACTCTCTCTAAATAATGCTAGTCATTGGGGAGAGTACTTTAAAATTAAATAATTTCGTTTAAATAAAATAAATATTAACAAATGGGGAATACTGAGTCATGACTTGTTTTTTCCGCTCTCTTGTTTACCTTAATGTAAACTGGTGCTTTCTTAATAATAGGTGTATAATGTTAAAAAAAGTAAACAGTTTTGTTTCTTGATTGCATTTCTAAAATTGATTTCAGTATATTGATCCTGATTTGCTGTTTACTTTATCTGAATGCCATCAACTGTCATCATTTAATCTTAAAGTACTGAATTAAATATCATGTGCATATACTAACCTTAATGTCATAAGTGTATGATATTTTAAATAAACATAACTTGTTTGACATGCTCCAAATATTATTAGAGGAAAACATTATTACCACAAGAAGATGAGAATAAAATGGTGTGTCATGTGGGGATGCATATATATTAGATTCTAGTATTATCCTCCAAAACATGGTCTCCTAAAACCTATACTTTTAGTGCTTTATATCCATGCATTATTCAATTATTCTTTGGATTGCATATGATAATTTTTGTTACTTGAATTGGTTTAAATAAAGGTGGCAGAATTTAAAAAAGCTGTCAAATGAAAAAGTAAAAAGTTTATAGGCTTAAATGCTTCTAGGTATTTCTCTGTCTCCTTCCTCTTTAATTATCTGAAAGGTTGTTTCATTTTTTCCTCACCAAATACTGTCTTTAATTTCATGTTGCCCAAGTCTTGAGATGTATATTTTAATATTTCTGCCACTTAAGATTTTTGAATAAGTAAGTCTGAGAAATTACAGAAATGTTCTCTGGTTATTTTATCTTATATCAGCACCTTCTCTTGGGCCAAGAACTTGCAGTTAATGGGACTATAGTAAAATATGAAAGATTTTTCTAGAATCATATGGTTAGAGTAAGAATAAGAGTAGGACCTATAGGACCTAGTAGAAGCAACTATTTCAAGAATAAAGGAAGAGGCTATTTAGTTTTTTTAAAAAAGAAAAAGATATTGTCCACTTTATTCTGAAATTTATGTCAGTATTTCAGAATTTATGTTAAAATAGACAGATGTTAGAACAGGACCTTTTGTATTAATGTGATTAGCTAGATTGGGAAAATATTGTTAAAATTAACTCAAATAACAGAGGAAGTTCAGGGATGGTTTGATCAAAAAGGTTTGTACTCATTAGCAATTTGTAAAAACTTTTAGATTAGTATTTTGTTTGAAAGAAGGGCAGAAAAACAATACTATCATGAGTCAGGTTCATTAGTCATTCTAAGTCAGAAATCATTCTAGATTGCAAAACATTTATTAAATACAGTTCAGAGTCTTCCACTGATAAAGATCTAAGCACAGAAAGTCACATATAATCTTAATAATGTAATACCCTACCAGATTGATATATATATATATTTACAATTCTATACCTTGTCTATGTCATATCACTCATCATATGTACTGAAGTTATTTGTTTACGTATTTGCCATTGCTGCTTGACAGTAAGTTTCTTGAAGGTGGGGACACTTTTAAATTTATATCTATATCCTTTGTATTCTATAAAATGCCTAGAAGTGTGTACTCTGTAAAAAATTATTTTTTAATAAAAAGGAACTAATCCAAAACAGAAATTTATTACTACACATTCAGGATTCATGGGATATAGAGGAAAGACCATCTATTTAAGGTTTTTAGGTCCTAAACAAGAGAAAATTACACAGAAGGCTAAAGAAGTAACATACTTATTGGAAGGAGCTTTTACAAAGAACAAGTTCAGACCTACAAATTGAACTACAGACCACAACTGAGTCATTGAACTACAGACCACAACCAAGGTCAAGTGTGACTCAGGGTTTAAAGCATACTTAAGCATTCAGGTAAAAGTCAAGAGGATGTAACTTCAAAGCTGAAGATAAAACAAGAGTAGAAACTATTTCTTCCTTGTACATAGCAAGAAATTCCTATGAATTCCTGGCACTGTAACAGAACTGGATTCTACATTGTGCTATTAAAACAGTTAAACTGTATTTTCTAAACTGTTTTAAACATGGTATTTCTGTTATAAATATGTTTTAAATATAAAGTAAGGAAATCCTAGAATAACAGGAAGCAAAGGTATAGATAGGATAGTTCAGTTTTTCAAATGCCTGCTTTTTAAAATATGAGTAAAATCAAATAACAGGTAAGACAAAAACAACTGGCAAGTCTTCATGTGGTTTTTATTTTTCCTGTAGTTGGTACTGATAGAGATAACTAGAGGAGTATAACGTGTTTAATAACTTAGGTTAAAATCTAACTATCCAAAAAAATGAATGAAATGCAGAACAATGTAAGTGGTGATTTTTTTCACATGAAATATAAAAACAGAATATAAAAAAGAAATAATGAGAATGATAGACTGAAAAAGCTATAATTATATGCTTCACTTTCATAATACTAGGCATAATGATAAATGATGATGAGAAAAATATTCTAGGGATATACTGTTTATTCTCAGGAGCTATGGAAGTCTTAAGGCATCAGGTATTAGTCGTAAATTACTTCTGGGCACTAAATGGCAGCCTGCTGCTCAGGAAAAATTAATTTAGTGTTTTATGTCTTTAGAAATATACAAGTTAATGTCAAATCATGAAATAATTATCACATAATTAGTTTTATTAATAATAGTAATATATTCATATTATACTCCAAAATCAGCAAGATTCTTCCAGTAAGTCACTTTGTAAAAATAAGTTAAATACTCCAGAAGCTAATTAACTTTTTTAGGCTACCAAGCACCATTTAACATACTAAAGTTGCAATTTCCTAGGTGGCAGAAGTTGACCTAAATGAGACATATGCAGCTCAGCAATTCAAAATTATTGCAGTTTTGTGATCTCTAAAACTTCCGTTCTGTAGTGGGTCTCACCTGAGAAATACTCTACAAATATTTAAAGAGGATACATTTATTCAGATTGTTATCCCTACTATCACACTATTGCGACCAAGACATGGACTGTTCAATTCTGGGTGCTGAGCACAAGCTCCATTGGCTGGCTTCTAATGACACATTCACAGGAGAATTCAGCACTATGCCCATGACAAAATTAATAGATGAGAAAGTTCTTAGTGCCAGCACATATTTCTTCAAGGAAGCCTTTCATGCAATTGGTCACATTTTAAAATTTCACACGATACTATAACACCTGAAATCAGAAATCATGCTTACTTAGTCTTTTTCCTTATTTGTCAACACTAAGAAATAATCGTTTCCAGTTTTTTTTTTTTTTCTACCATGACCATGTCGAGGAGGAAAAAAAATCTAATGACACATTCACAGGAGAATTCAGCACTATGCCCATGACAAAATTAATAGATGAGAAAGTTCTTAGTGCCAGCACATATTTCTTCAAGGAAGCCTTTCATGCAATTGGTCACATTTTAAAATTTCACACGATACTATAACACCTGAAATCAGAAATCATGCTTACTTAGTCTTTTTCCTTATTTGTCAACAATAAGAAATAATCGTTTCCAGTTTTTTTTTTTTCTACCATGACCATGTCGAGGAGGAAAAAAAAAAATGCAAAGAAAAGAAAATAGATTGAGATTTAGAAACTTCATTCTTTAGAGAAATCTATACTGCACTTGAGTTTTCCCAAGGAAATGCTGATGTTCCTAGTATTCTCTGCAAAATAAAAGCAAATTAAAATAAATTCATATATATATACCCTGCTTTGTAACACAATATAGTATTTATTCCCTCAGGCAACACCTTTTAGTTATTTATTTGGTAAAGATATCTGAAAGCACAGACGTGCTAGAAAGTGGTAAAATCTATGAAGCCAATTTTATTTTGTGACATCTTGTGTCTTTATGGTACTGAGACAGATCTCCCAATATTTCTGAATGTTGAAATTAATGATCATAAGTTCTTGAATGCCACAATACAAACAATGGACATTTTGACTGATTGCCTTTAATTATTTGTTATGAAAATATAGTGAGTGGTGACTGTAAAATATCATGTTCACAATATAACATACAAACTTGTAAGACTGAAAATGATTTAAATTTCAATAAACATTTTGGTCAACTTACACATGCAATTAAAGTGACAAAGAGGCTATAGTTTAGAAAATGAGTAGAAAATGACATTTTGAAGTAATATAAATGTGTAACGTCTTGATTCTGGGAAATCTGGAACATGTTTAAAGGATTTTTGGAAACCTTCTTACCATCAACATTTCCACATTTTCTGAAATAATAGACTTATTCTGCCTCTCTCCCACAGATACTTTACTCAGTATTTCTCCTAAGTTTTTAAATTCTGATAATAAAAGCCTTGATTATACCCCAAACCAAAACTACCTCTCTGCATTACTGAAATGTTATGGCCATCACTATTACTCAATGAGCAACTGGGAATAAAAATTTAGTAGCTGGTGTGTAATCTATGTTTCCTTTCCTGATGTCACCTGGGGTGAAACAGTCTAGTTAAATCATCTTCCAAGCATGCTAACTCGATCTCTTGATAGCATTTATTAACATGTTATCTTCTATGGAATGCTTTTAGCAAGATATACCTTACATGTCTAGATGACTCATGGCAAAACCACCTAGAATTTATGGAGTTGTGAGGTATGTTGCTCTGGAAAATTTTATTTTATTTTATTTTTTTAAACATCTTTATTGGAATATAATTGCTTTACAATGGTGTGTTAGTTTCTGCTTTATAACAAAGTGAATCAGCTATACATATACATATATCCCCATATCTCCTCCCTCTTGCGTCTCCCTCCCACCTCTGGAAAATTTTGGAATTGTTTATCAGTGTAAAAAATGCTGGTATTCCTTGATTGTGCTGGTTACAAATTGACTGCTTCTTAGCTACAAAATTCACCTTTTTAACTGCTTTGTGAAAATGAATCTGGGTTCTTTTAAATATTTGTTTTTCCTATGCCAGTTGGCATAAAATTTTGTCAGTAGAGCACACTGCTGGAAAAAAAAGTTTTGTTTCCTATTTCTGGTGCACTGGTTTTGCAGGTTCCTATAGAGTTCACAGCTTCTCTAGTGCCTAATTCTACCAGCACATGGCAGGCAGCAATATTTGGCAGCCAGGAGCTTCCTTTGACACCTCCCATCTCCTGAGAGTTTTGTAGAAGAGTGACTCTTTCCCAGTGCCCAGCTCGTGCTGTGATGGCAGCCAGCAGCATTCAGCAGACAGCCTATTCCCCGAGCATCTCTCATCCACGGGCTCTTCCACAATATCTGGCCGGGGCAGTGTACAGTGGCAACCAAATTCCCACAGGGAACAGCTTCACCCACTTCCAAGTACCAAGGTGGGTTTCTAGCAAGTTCCAGAGGGCATATTTCCAGCAAGTTCTGCTGGCATGGCATCACAGAACTTCTCTCATCCTGTGAGTCATAGCTGTGTTCTCTCCAGCAGAGTTGGGATCTCTGGGAGATGCGAGTTCTTCCTTGGGTAGTCTATCTCAGCCACATGGTTATGATTGATTCTTAAATCCATTATTTCTACACCTTGATTTCACTTTACTTTTTACTTGCCAATACCTCCCTCCTTACTCTAATCATTTGTTATAGTTAATGATTCTTTAAATTTTCCCTGTTCAAATAACTATGTGGTTCTCTCTCCTGATTGGACCCAGAATGATACAATTATTTAATCAAATGAAAGTGATACTCTGATTACATCATGCAGAGGCTTACATATTAAATTTGGACCAGTGTGTGTCTGCCTTAGCAAGACAAAGGTCTGAGGAGATGGACTGGTCATCTCACACTCTTCCATACTTTTGCCTGTGTTTTGCAATTACCTGTAACTTTTTATCTATTAGTAGAGTTTGATTCTGAGTGAGACATCTGATTTCTGTGAGTCTGATTTTAAAATCTACTCCCTTGTGTTATTTATGCTATAAAGAAAGGACAAATCATTGTAAAAATTACATTGCTAACTACCCTAAAGAAGACAAAGGGACACACATTCACTATCAAAATATATTACAAAAGTATTATTGCAAGGGTACTGGTATGTTCCAAATAAAATATACTGCATGGCTTAAACAAAGGAAAAGATTAATTTGAAATATTTAGATAGATATTTTGGAATACTGATATATTATATCCTAATTTAGCTCTAGAGTATCCTTAAAGTTTGGCTCCTGGGTAATGTACTAACATCTATTCTCCATTTCCATGCAGAAACTCATACAAATACCATAAAAATATGCTATTTTACTATAATCTTGCTGTTTTCAGCATTCTTTGAGCAGTGAAAGTAAAGACAGGCAACCTAACAATTGTGTAAAGATGGACTTAAAAATTAAACATTGTGATTTCTCATAGTATTTAATAAAAGGTAAGAAATAAGACACACGGTTAAAAATTAAGGAATATGTATTCTGAAATCTTATTTTTCACCCACAATTAGAATTACCAAAAACTTATTAATTATGTTATTGTGATAATTCAATGAAATAATTAGGGTGAAATGCTCTAATAATTTATTTCTTTATTATTCAGGCTATGGACTATTACTGAATCTACAATAACAAGCAATTTTAAAATGATGGCTTAAGATAACAAACGTTTAGTTACTGTTCACACTACATGTTCATAACCAGGCTACTCTCTCACTTCTCCTTACTCTAGGACTCCAGCTGAAAGAACAGTCACCAGACCAAATATCGGTCTTCTCCTTAGCAGAGTAAGAGAGCTCTCTGGAAAATCTTACACACACACTCAAATGCTGCTATTTGTAAGCGGAACTTGTTAATTCCACTAACAATTCATTGAATATAACTAGTTATATATCTCCCTCACTGAAAGGGAGCCAGAAAGGATAATCCCATGAGTCCTGAAAGAGAGAAGCAGAACTCTTTATAAAATCAGAGCAATAAATACTGTAGTCTATCCTCTGGTCACAACTCACGTGGTTGAGTTTTGTACCCCAAACAAAATAAACTGTTTCAGAGAGGTTCTTCAAGTACAGGATCTTTGCATGATGTGCAGTAACCTCTATATCAGGTACACCTGGTCCAGACTTTCATAAAATAAACAATAAAAACAACAACAAATTATCTGCCTTCTGAACACCCAAATCATGGTCCCATTTGAAAAAAAAAAATAGGAAGAGTGGAAGACACAGAAGTCACTGGTTTATAGCAAAACTGATATCCCGCTGGGTAGTTACGAAGCTCCCCCTTCATTGCAGGTACTCCTCCCAGTGGATGAGGGGTCTCCCCATGATATTCCTCTGTGACTTTTGCCTCTGCCTCCTAAGATTTTTTTTTTTACCTTCTCCATTTTCACCTGGCTAAATTTGAAGTGGGCATTGGAGAACATGTTCGCTTGGGGGGCTAGGCAGTTTTCTCATATCCTTCTGCCATGAGTTATTTCCACAGTTCGTTTCGCGAACATAATTTAGATTTGCTTTATTTCTATGCTTTCTTTTTTTTTTTTTTTTTTTGCTCCTATGAACATCTCTTTTGAATTGATTTCTGATAATGTGAGCAAATTGCTCTTTAGTGGGAAAAATGCAGTTATCTTTTCTCTGAGCCAGTTTACCCAACTGTAATTTTATAGTTAGCACAGCAACCTTTAAAAGTATAGGTTATTTTCACTATATAAAATATGAAAGATAACATAGTGTGGTAAGTGCTTAGATGTTTTTCTATAATAAACTTTGTTCTCAATTTTTTGGCCATCTCAATAAAGAAAAGATTAAGAAAAGATTGTGAGTCCCAACCACAAGACATTATATTTTCTCTTATTCTCCTCAGTACCTCATTCTTTTTTATTAATTTTTTTTTTTGGAGTATAGTTGCTTTACAATGTTGTGTTAGTTTCTACTGTACAGAAAAGTGAATCAGCTATACATATATATATATATATATATATCCTTTTTTTTTGGATTTCCTTCTTATTTAGGTCACCACAGAGCATCGAGTAGAGTTCCCTGAACTACACAGTAGGTTCTCACTAGTTATCTATTTAATACAGTTATCAATAGTGTATAAATGTCAATCAGTACCTCATTCTTTTTATAAATCCTCACTTGAATATTACTTCTGATACTTTATTGCAGATTTTATAAAACTTTCCCCTAATAATTGGTCAGCTCTGTGATATAAAAGCCATCATTAATATAATACAAAGTGACTGGAAGCCTGGGAATATTTTCTGATAAAACATAAGTAACTCCCAATTATTGGTTAGTGGTGATTCATACCTAATTGAGTAGAAATTAAATAAATATATCATTTTTAAGTTTAAAATAATTATTCTCACTTGAATTCTTTATATGCAACTCATAATTTTCTAATTTACATTGACAATGGCTCTAAGCCTCTAATGAAATTTTTCATCAGGGAAAATATACCCTGGAAGGTGATCTGTTACTGAGAGAGAAGTTACGTAAGGAAACTAATGATCTACTCTCAACTAACAAATGCCAATACTGCCAATGCCTTGAGTGAGTTAATCATTATAGAGGATGAAATTTAACCTGAGTTGACCATTGTTATATGTCCCTAAAATATAAATACAAATACATATGCATAGATAAGTATGATTTATGTATGTGAATATATATATACACACACAAACACATGCACTCACATTTACTGAGAGTGAGAGAAATAAATACTTCAAATAAAGTTACTCTTTAATCTATACTATAATCCCAAATTTCTATTTTATCTTATATACTAATAAGAGAAAGTAGACCACATGATTTGTCCCATTTAGCTGCTTGTTCACTCTCCAATTTACACTCATATGCTGTCCTTGCTTGAACTTCCAATACGTCTTTGTAGGTCCATCTTTCTATACCAGTTGCATGGGAGAAGGAATCTAAATAAAAGACTTCAATAGAGAAGAATTAGCCACAAAGAATAATTATTTAAAGGGAGCAATGAATGTTGAACAAGTTTTATTTGTTCTTTCCAAGAAAATGTTTCAATTCAAATTGTGTTATGTGCATTATTATTTCATTTCTAGTCCTCATTGATGATGGAGTGAAATAGAAGGGAAAACCGTTGGTTCTACTTAGAGTAATAGTACTTTACTTGTGGTTTATGCACTCTTGGCTAAAACAAAGATGATGATGAGGAGGAGGATGATGAGGATGATGAGGATAGAGAGGAAAAATAATTGTATTGCTTAATTTCATTTTACATTGAAAGTTTTCTTTGTGAAAAATGTTTGATACTAATTAAAACATTACAAAAATGAAAAACTCAAAACAAATATAGGTATCTTGGTAAGCTCCTATTGAATAATGTCTATTCTTAGGAATACTCGAATATTCACCTGCCAACTTGTCATTTTTATTTGAATGACTTATAGGAAACTCAAACATACTATGGCCCAAACTCTTTATTCTTTTGTTCAACCCTGTACTTAGCCAATAAACAACGAATGTTTCCTATATCTGAAAATGTCACCAATGTTCACCCAAGTACTGAAGGCCAAAACCTAAGAGTCACAATTAAATCTTCCTTTTACTCTCTTGAAATTTTGATTTAGGAGAACAGGTGAAGCGAGAATGGAAGGCCAGAGGCTCTTTCAACAACTCCTTTCCTTTTTTTAAGTCTGTGAAGATACTAGGTAAATTGTAGGGAAATAACATTCCCAAAGGGTATACCCCTACTCTACTTAGCCTTTATTTGTGTTGTATAATTGAAGAGGGTCAAGGACCCAGAATGTGAAGACAAATTGCCTGAAAACTAGAGAAAAACTCAAAATAGCCTTTAGAAAAAGCAACTCTCTGTTAAATTGATCTCATCCAGGCTTTTGTGAGTGAGATTAGGTATATGAATTGGGACCATGTCTGTCCCTAGAAGGACCAGCACACATCTGTAGTCATATAAAACAAACAAACAAAAGAAGTATATTAGATGGAGCGCTGTATAGGTGTACGACATTGTATTCCAACAAGAGAGAAAGAGAGGAAGAGAAAAAGAGAGAAAGAAACAAATAAAGA
Organism: Physeter macrocephalus; assembly: GCF_002837175.3. NCBI lineage: Eukaryota > Metazoa > Chordata > Mammalia > Artiodactyla > Physeteridae > Physeter > Physeter macrocephalus. The sequence continues at coordinate 27,669,997 of NC_041228.1, read as the reverse complement.
GATAAAGAAAGGAAGGAGAGAGGGAGGGAGGGAGGAAGGGAAAAAAGAAGAGGAAAAAAAATAGAACACTTTTTTAAGCGGTAAAAATTGATAGAGAGGGTCCTGAACTAATTTATCTGAGCAAGTGGAATCGAATAGTACAAAGATTTCTACAGGTCAGATACTTGAAAGGACTTGCCAGACTTTACAGAATATACTCACTATGGTGATTATTTAAGGTAAAGGATACGAGCAGCAAAAGAAAGAGAGTGCAGGTAAGCAATGTAAGGCCATGAGACAACACATGTGCATGCTTTTCATGGGTTTTTATTTACACTCATGTACTGCACTGTCTCTGGCTTGAACCATAAATATCTATGCAAGAAATCTTGTAAATAAGTTAGGCTTATTAACCTGGTTAGGCCAGTTGCAAACCATTGTTAAATACACTAACCCTGAGAAACCCATAGGGAGTTTCAGGATTTCAGAGCACATTATAAATCCACTGTCCTTATACTGACCCGGTGTTAAAGATTGAGTTTTTCAGTCCAAATGTAAATCAACTCTATTTCCCCAAATAACTCTGTAAACTCTTTCTTCTTTTCATTATTAAGTGACTGACTATTCATACTGGATATAAATAAAATGAGTTACTTTGTTTGAACATATGTATACATAGAGGTCTTTTTTTCTTTTTACCAGAAATTGTCTAGTAAAGATCTATGAATTAAACCTCCAATTATTTGTGCAATATCAATTGGATTAACAATAATATTCAGGGACTCCAAACTTTAAAAAAAGTTAAACTCAAAAGCTTCCCTCTGCACTAAGTGCTAGTTAATGGTAATTTTTTTAGAATCTTAAGAGAAGTTCATTTTTCTATTATTTTTTTAATTGGGATATTTTTTCTGGAAATGTGAGTGCATATATGTGTTTGTGTGCATGTCTATCAATGAGTGGTATATGGAAATTTTTAATATGGCATTTAAAAATTGTTTTATTATTTTTAAATTAACCCTTTTTAAGAGCAGTTTTAGGTTCACGAAAAAAAAAAAACTGAGTAGAAAATATAGAGAGTTTCCATACACTCCTTGCTCCCACACATGCACAATTTCCCCCAATATCAATATTCACCAACAGGGTGGTACTTTTGTAACAGCTGATGAACGAACACAGACATGTCATTATCACCCAAAGTTCACAGTATGCATTAGGATTCACTTTTGGTGAATTGTACATTCTATGGGTTAAAACAAATGTAAAATGACATGTATATTAATTTTGTACTCTGCAACTTTGCCAAGTTCATTGATGAGCTGTAGTAGTTTTCTGGTGGCATCTTTAGGATTTTCAGTGTATAGTATGTCATCTGTAAACAGTCCAGTTTTACTTTTTTTTCCAATTTGCATACCTTTTATATCTTTTTTTTTCTTTTCTGATTGCTTTGGCTAGGACTTCCAATACTATGTTGAATAAAAATGGTGAGAATGGGCATCCTTGTCTTGTCCCTGATCTTATAGGAAAGTTTTAAGCTTTTTACCACTAAGTATAATGTTAGCTGTTGACTTATCATATATGGCACTTATAATGTTATGTGCTATGTTCCCTCTATACCCACTTTGTGGAGAGTTTTTTAATCTTAAATGGATGCTGAATTTTGTCAAAAGCTTTTCTGCATCTTTTGAGATGATAGTATGATTTTTATTCTTCAGTGTTAATATGGTGTATTTAATTGATTGATTTGTAGATTTTGATCCATCTTTACATCTCTGGGATAAATCTCTATTGATGATGGTGTCAGACCATTTTTACATATTGTTAAATTCGTTTGCTGATATTTTGTTGAGGATTTTTGCACATATGTTTAACAGTGACGTTGGCCTATAATTTTCTTTTTTTGTGATATCTTTGCCGGGTTTTGGTACAGAGTGATGCTGGCCTTGTAGAATTTTGGAAGCATGCTTTCCTGTGCAATTTTTTGGAAGAGTATGAGAAGGTAGGTGTTAACTCTGTGGCATTTCTATACACTAACAATGAACTACCAGAAAGAGAAATTAAGAAAACAATCCCATTCACCATGGCATTTAAAACAATAAAGTACCTAGGAATAAATCTAAGTAAGGAGGTAAAAGACCTGTAGTCAGAAAACTGTAAGACACTGATGAAAGAAATTGATGATGACCCAAACAGAAAGATATATCATGTTCATGGATTGGAAGAATTAATATTGTTAAAATGAATATACTACCCAAGGCAATCTACAGATTCAGTGCAATCCCTATCAAAAAACTAATGGCATTTTTTTCACAGAACACGAATTCTAAAATTTGTATGGAAACACAAAAGGCCCTGAATAGCCAAAGTAATCTTAAGAAACCAAACAGAAAGATATATCATGTTCATGGATTGGAAGAATTAATATTGTTAAAATGAATATACTACCCAAGGCAATCTACAGATTCAGTGCAATCCCTATCAAAAAACTAATGGCATTTTTTTCACAGAACACGAATTCTAAAATTTGTATGGAAACACAAAAGGCCCTGAATAGCCAAAGTAATCTTGAGAAAGAACAGAGCTGGAGGTATCATGCTCCCTGACTTCAGACTGTACTACAAACTACAGTAATCAAAACAGTATGCTACTGGCACAAAAGCAGACACACAGATCAATGGAACAGAACAGAGAGCCCAGAAATAAACTCACATAGTTATGTCAATTAATCTATGACAAAGGAGGCAAGAATATAAATGGGGAAAGGACAGTCTCTTCAATAAGTGGTGCTGGGAAAACTGGACAGCTACATGTAAAATAATGAAATTAGAACATTTTCCCACACCATATACAAAAATAAACTCAAAATGTATTAAAAACCTAAATGTAAGACTGAAAACCATAAAACTCCTGGCAGAAAACATATGCAGAACATTCTTTGACATAAATTGTAGCAATATTTTTTTGGATGTGTGTCCTAAGGCAAAAGAAACAAAAGCAAAAATAAACAAATGGGACCTAATTAAACATAAAAGCTTTTGCACAGCAAAGGAATCCATTGACAAAATAAAAAGACAACTTACAGAATGGGAGAAAATATTTGAAAATGATATGACCAATGAAGGATTAATATCCAAAATATATAAACAGCTCATGCAACTCAATAACAAAAAAAATGATTAAAAAATGGGCAGAAGATCTGAACAGATATTTTTCAAAGGAGGATATGCAGATGTCCAACAAGGACATGAAAAGATGCTCAACATCAATAATCATGAGAGAAATGCAAATCAAAACTACAATGAGTAATCACCTCACACCTGTCAGAAGGGCTATCATCAAAGAGAACACAAACAACAAATGTGAGGATCTGGAAAAAAACGGACTCTTGTACACTGTTGGTGGGAATGTAAACTGGTGCAGCCACTGTGGAAAACAGTATGAAAGTTCCTCAAAAAATTAAAAACAGAACTACCACATGAGTCAGCACTTCCATACCTGGGTATATATCCAAAGAAAATGAAAACACTAGCTTGAAAAGATACATGTAACCCAATGTTCATAGCAGCATTATTTACAATAGCCAAAATATGGAAGCAACATAAGTGTACACCAATTGATGAATGGATAAAGAAGATCTGGTATATACATACACAACAGAATATTACTCACTCATTAAAAAAATGAAAATTTGCCATTTACAACAACATGTATGCACCTGGAGGGTATTATGCTTAGTGAAATAAGTCAGAGAGAAAGACAAATACTGTGTGTTATCACTTATATGTGGAATCTAAGAAATGAAACAAACAAATGAATATAATGAAACAGAAATAGACTTACAGATATAGAGAATATACTAGTGGTTACCACTGGGGAGAGGGAAGGAGGGAGGAGAAAGATAGGAGTAAGGGATAAAGAGGCAGAAACTATGAAGTTTAAAATAAATAAGCTACAAGTATATATTGTACACCACATGGAATTTAGCCAATATTTTATAACTTCAAATGGAGTATAATCTATAAAATTTTTCAATTACTATGTTGTACACCTACTATTAACATATTGTAAGTTAACTATACCTCAAGAAAAGACACGTATCAATCATAATAGTATCATACAGAATAGTTTAACTGCCCTAAAAATCCTCTGTGTTCTGCCTATTCATCTCTTTTTCCCTTGGCATCCTCTGACCTTTTTATTGTGTCCATAGTTTTGCCTTTCTCTGAATGTCATACCATTGGAATCACAGTATATGTAGCCTTTTCATATTGGCTTCTTTCACTTGGTAATATGCATTTAAGGTTCCTCCATGTTTTTTCATGGCTTGATAGCTCATTTCTTCTTAGCACTGAATAATATTCCACTGTTTGGATGTATCACAATTTATTTAACCATTCATCTACGATGGACCTCTTGGTTGTTTCCAAGTTTTGGTATTCATGAATAAAGAAAGCTGCTGTTTACCGCCTTTGCAGGATTTTGTGTGAACATAAGTTTTCCACTCATTTGGGTAAATAAATAACAGAGTACGATTGCTGATTTGTATGGTAAGAGTGTTTAGTTTTGCAAAAAACTATCAAACTGTCTTTCAAGTGGCTATACTATTTTGCATTCCCACCAGCAATGAATTAGGGTTTTTATGACTTTTTTTTTTTTTCAGTGAGTGCTGGAGCTATTAGGAATCTCAGTGACAACATCCCTCGATAATAGCTTAAAATAACATGTTCATATGTGGCTAAAATTGTTTTCTCTTCTCTTTTTTCTCTTTTTTTCTTACTTTCTTTTTTCCTATTTTTTTGGTGATAAAAGATAATGGAGATTCTGGTGGCCACAATTTGGGGGTATAGAGGACTAAACTTATCCATGGAAAAATGATAAAGTACAGGATTTAAAGATGTAGAAAGTAGGATACTATCACCTTAATCTATTACTCAGGTCATCCAGAGTCTGGTATTCTGAACTGCTTGAATAATTTTCTTCTTGAATTGCAAAGAAATGGTATCTTAAATCTGCTTCATGACATTCATATTCTCTATTAAAGCAGTTTTTAACAGAGACAGAATTAATGTGCAAGAAATTCCTGGAGAAATGACTAATGAGAAAGATTTGGAGTGGCCAATTTCTTGCTCTGTTCATGATGCATTATATATTCTGGACAGAGACAAACTACCTGATCATAGTATTTTTCTTTAGAAAACTAGTTCCTTAAAACCATAAAAACCATAGTAAAGAATTAATGGGCTTCCCTGGTGGCGCAGCGGTTGCGCGTCCGCCTGCCGATGCAGGGGAACCGGGTTCGCGCCCCGGTCTGGGAGGATCCCACATGCCGCGGAGCGGCTGGGCCCGTGAGCCATGGCCGCTGAGCCTGCGCGTCCGGAGCCTGTGCTCCGCAAC
>NC_041228.1:27659121-27663989 GCF_002837175.3 Physeter macrocephalus | reverse complement strand
TTTATCTTCCACTCTTCATAATGACTTTCTATTTTTATTATATATACTTGATATATAGTAATATTATTGTGTTAAGTAAATAAAAATATATATTTATCTTTATAATTATGTTCTTATTCTACTATTGGTATTTTTATGAAATAATCATTTATAGATTTGTATAATTTTTTTTGGTCCCTGTGATCTCTCGCTTTTCTCCTTCCTTTTTCTTTTACTATTTTTCTCTTTCATTCAGAGGCTTTATTTCTACTGATTCCGGATGCTACATTTCCCTCTATAATTTAAAACAATATTAAAATGTGTATTGACTTGTTATATTCACAAATTTGGTGGAAAACTGCAAGACACTTTTCAGTATGGGTTCCTTAAATTTTTTTGTTGATAGTTTTATTTTCTTGTTTTGGTTAGTTCCCTAGAGAGATGTATGTCAAATCTACTTTGAGGCTTTGAGACTGGTTGTCAGAATTCTGGCACCTGGTAAAGAAAAGGTGGACTGGGGTTATCAGAATGCAACATTTCTTTTCATTATCTTATTTTTATATACTAGTTTCTCTTTTCCTTAGGTTTGCAAACATTTCCAGAGAGCAAAAAGTAATTCCTCTCTACCCTATCCCTCAGATTCTTCCCTGGTACAGGTGGGTCACTCATATGCTATGTGAAGTATGAAAGGGTATCTAAATATTTAACACTTCCTCATAAATCTTTCCACCAATCCTTGTTCTCAGCCCCACTCTGCATCCCTGGCTTCTGAGGTATATGGTATCTCCATGTCCAAGAAGTGTTCTAATTCTTAACAAACAAATAATTTTGTTTATTGGCTTTTTCTTTCTTTTCCCCAACTCGTTGAAGGATTAGATTTCACATTTTTTGATTGTTCAATAGTCTTTATAGTAGGTCAAAGGCAGATAGATATTTACAGATATACTACCAATGGAATTCCTAGTCTCTACATTCAGTAAAACATATCCTCAGTGGAAAAGTTATAAACATTGATAATTCAGATATATATGTCAATTAAAATACACAATTTATTTGAACAGCAAAAAGAGACCTAAGATAATGGTGGGAGTCTATCTAAGACCCCTGCCTGGGAGATAATAAGAACATTGTGATATCAGGCAGTGGCTGGATTTGTCACAATTTGAGTTACAGTACTCAGAGGGTATAATATTATACTTCAGATCCAAATATGTGAAAATGTGTGGCTGTTCACTAAATAAAGACATAATCTTCAAAAGTATAAACAGTAAAGTGAAATGATAAGGGAATTAAGTGCATTTCCTTTCTAATAGGACCATTAAAAATAATTTGATTTTCTTTATGCTTGAAACAAAACTTAAACATACAGCAACAATTAAGATATAAGCATAAAATTAATCTGATAGAGGAAGAACAATATTTTGATCAAAATATTTCATACTTTGTTATAAAACATCAAAACACTTAAAACTTTACTGAAAAACAATGTAATAGATATTTTAATTTCAAACAAGTATAGTCTTATATTTCCCATGTTCACCTTCATAAAAATATTCATTACTTCCCTAGGCTTTGGGGCATTGCTTCTCCCCTTCGTAATTTAGCTTCTGTGTTATTTTATACACATACATTCTTCTACTTGGTCAAAGTGAGTTTTCATTTTAACTTCACCATTCTTGGTATACTGTCATGTATCAATCATCAAGTTGCTTTTGTAAACTGTATAAAGATACATGTGGATATTTAGTTTTAATACCACATGTATCATTATAATTACCATCATGATTTTAATATTTGATTTATTTAGGCAACTTTAGTGATACTGTGGTATGTTGCTTAGATACCATCTCTACTTCTTTCAGGAATAAAATACTCTTCCCCCAACCCCTGTGTTGAGCATGTTGATGGTTGAGGGTCATCAGCTGAGTTAGTATCGAGTATGGCCTTAGTTGTCACCAGGTCTCAGTTCAACTTCTCTTTCTGCCTAACTCCCGACGCCAGACTGTCCAAATGACAAGACTTTTCCTCTGCTCCTCAAAGTTGTCTACGAAACTGGCTGTGTTTGTACAGTTTCTATGAGTCTAGTGGAGACTGGTGCTCTTAAACACAGCATGGTGGTCACATTTGCTCTAGTCAACGATACTACTGACTAGAAATTTCCATTGAAATTGCACCACGAAGCTTTGACTAAAGCTCTTCCTGGTGACAATATGGGCTTCAACGTGTCTCTCCAAGATATCCGTTATGGCAACATGGCTGATAACAGCAAAAATGACCCATTAATGGAAGCAGCTGGCTTCACTGCTTAGATGATTATCCTGAATCGTCTAGGCCAAATCAGTGCTGGCAATGTACCTGTGCTGGCTTGTCACACAGCTCTCATTGCTTGCAAGTTTGCTGAGCTGAAGGAGGATTTTTCATTATTCTGCTAAGAAGCTGGATGATGGCTCTAAAGCCATCATCTGGAAGTCCATGTGTGTTGAGTGTTTCTCTGACTAGCCTCCTCTGGGTTGTTTTGCTGTTCTTGATATTAGATAGACTGTTGCTGTGGGTATCTTCCAAGCACTGGACAGGAAGACTGCTAGAGCTAGCAAGGTCACCAAGTCTGCTCAGAAAGCTCAGAAGGTTAAGTGAATATTATCCGTAACACCTGCCACCACAGTCTTAATCAGTGGTGAAAATCACTGCTTGATTCAGCATCATCAGGATCCAATCATATCATTTTATCTCCTGCTAGTATTTGATGACTAAAGTATACAAGTATAGTATAGTCTGTTCCTTTTTTACTCTGCCTAGTTCTTTCCATATCATATAGTATGCAAAGTAGTGCTTCTAGTAGGCTAAATAATGGCCAACTATATCAAGTCATAATCCTTCAGGCCTGTAAATGTTATCTTATGAGGAAGAGGGGTCTTTGAGATGAGATTGCGCTAAGGATCTTGAGATGGAAAGATTATCTTGGATTTTCAGGGTGAGCACTGTGTATAATCACATGCATCCTCATATAAGGGAGGCAGAGGAAGATATTACCCAGGAGAAGAGAAAGAAAAGTGAAAATGGAGGCAGAGATTTCAGTGTTAAGACCACAAACCAAGGAATGCCGGGATCCACCAAAAGCTAGAAAACAGTAAAGTTTTAAGCTAGAAGAGGCAAGGAATGGATTCTTCTCTAGAACCTGTCTCTCTAGAGCACATTTCTAACACCTGTTTGATTTTGACTAGATAATACTGATTTTGGAAGTTGAGAGAATAAATGTTTGTTTTTGTAAGCACCAAAATTGTGGTAATTTGTTACAGCAGCCACAGGAAACTAATACAATGCTAATTACTAAAATTGTGGCTGATAGGAGATATGGCGTTAATGATGAGGGAAACACATTCCTACAAGGAGGAGACATTTGTATTTTCTTCAGCCACGAGGTGGGTTCTATGTTTTGACAGATACACAGAGGGGAAATTTTGCAAGTCTAAAGTTCTCAGGATAATCTGAGATTTGAACACTTCTGAGTGCATATACAAAAAACTCCATAGGAAGTCTAGAGTCTCAATCCTTCCTGTCAGGACACCTACCTTAGTGTAACATTTTGCTGGGAATGAGAATACAACCTTCTCTGGAGCTCAGCTTCTCTCATAATTAAGCCTCAGCCCAGATCCTGTACATTTTCTATGTTTCAGGTGCAGTAAATGAGAGTTCCTCTATATGCTGCCAAGGCCATCTGGCTTTTACACTTCAGTTTATATGCATTTAAGGTTCCTCCATGTTTTTTCATGGCTTGATAGCTCATTTCTTCTTAGCACTGAATAATATTCCACTGTTTGGATGTATCACAATTTATTTAACCATTCATCTACGATGGACCTCTTGGTTGTTTCCAAGTTTTGGTATTCATGAATAAAGAAAGCTGCTGTTTACCGCCTTTGCAGGATTTTGTGTGAACATAAGTTTTCCACTCATTTGGGTAAATAAATAACAGAGTACGATTGCTGATTTGTATGGTAAGAGTGTTTAGTTTTGCAAAAAACTATCAAACTGTCTTTCAAGTGGCTATACTATTTTGCATTCCCACCAGCAATGAATTAGGGTTTTTATGACTTTTTTTTTTTTTCAGTGAGTGCTGGAGCTATTAGGAATCTCAGTGACAACATCCCTCGATAATAGCTTAAAATAACATGTTCATATGTGGCTAAAATTGTTTTCTCTTCTCTTTTTTCTCTTTTTTTCTTACTTTCTTTTTTCCTATTTTTTTGGTGATAAAAGATAATGGAGATTCTGGTGGCCACAATTTGGGGGTATAGAGGACTAAACTTATCCATGGAAAAATGATAAAGTACAGGATTTAAAGATGTAGAAAGTAGGATACTATCACCTTAATCTATTACTCAGGTCATCCAGAGTCTGGTATTCTGAACTGCTTGAATAATTTTCTTCTTGAATTGCAAAGAAATGGTATCTTAAATCTGCTTCATGACATTCATATTCTCTATTAAAGCAGTTTTTAACAGAGACAGAATTAATGTGCAAGAAATTCCTGGAGAAATGACTAATGAGAAAGATTTGGAGTGGCCAATTTCTTGCTCTGTTCATGATGCATTATATATTCTGGACAGAGACAAACTACCTGATCATAGTATTTTTCTTTAGAAAACTAGTTCCTTAAAACCATAAAAACCATAGTAAAGAATTAATGGGCTTCCCTGGTGGCGCAGCGGTTGCGCGTCCGCCTGCCGATGCAGGGGAACCGGGTTCGCGCCCCGGTCTGGGAGGATCCCACATGCCGCGGAGCGGCTGGGCCCGTGAGCCATGGCCGCTGAGCCTGCGCGCGTCCGGAGCCTGTGCTCCGCAACAGGAGAGGCCACAGCGGAGGGAGGCCCGCATACCACAAAAAAACA
>NC_041228.1:27554255-27654986 GCF_002837175.3 Physeter macrocephalus | reverse complement strand
TGTGGGATGTTCCCGGACCGGGGCACGAACCTGTGTCCCCTTCATCGGCAGGTGGACTCTCAACAACTGCGCCACCAGGGAAGCCCCACACTTCAGTTTTAATTGGAGAGTAATCATCCTTATCCTTTCTAAGGCTTCAATCGAATGCAGCAGTAGCCATTGGATTTCATAAAGTTATTCTTACTAATTCTTATGCAGCTATCAAAATCCTAAGCCATTTCACTTTCCATATATTCCCTTTCACTGATATTTCATCTTAGTTCAACAGCAATGGGATTTTAATAATTATACCACTGTCACATGGGCTATTAGTGATTCAACTACCATTATTGATGAGGTCTTCACTGCCAACCAGCCAGCAGGCAATCCAACTCTAAACTCCCATTTTCCAGTTGGTTACTTTGGATGATTCCCGGCTTCAATTGTCTATTGGCCAGGTTCTCTGGGAAGCTGACTCTGAGACAGGGATTTACACACAAGACCTTCTTGTCAGGGGGTGGGAGTGGGAGTGTGGGGTGTTACTCTCAAGATCTACATTTGTGTTTTTCAGGCCACGTAATAGAATTAGCCAAGGCTCCTCTCATCCGCTCTCCTGCCCCACCTTCTATGGCAGCCCTCTCTAAAGAACTCCCCCTCCCCCCCAGTAAAGGACCTGTTCCTGATGCGAAGACTTCTGGTAAGTGTAGTCCAAGGTCCCAATGGGCCTGCTCTGAGTCCCTCTTCCAGCTCTTGGATTGGTTCAGACCTTATAATTGCAGGATTTATAATGGTTGCAGGGCCTGTCCCATTTGGTTCTGTAATTAGCCCTCAGCCAGAACACTTTGTGAAACTGAGAAGAACCCAGGGATGTTCATTCCTTCTTCTCCTTCTACAATCCCTGCAGCATGATGAGGTAATGGGATTATAATTATGACATAAAACAGAGAGGCAGGAAACAAACGGATAGGAAAAAGATGTCGAGGGTACTATATTTCCTCTGCAGGAAAAAGAAAGCACATTTTCTTAAATCTCCATCACTACCACCACCTCCTACCTCAGCCTCAGTTTTAAATCCTTTTTAAAAGGAACAATGTAGACATTAGAAGGTGAAGAGGCTGGGAAATAGCTAGATGATTTCTGGTTCTTATGTAAATTTGAGTCTCAGCTAGCATCAAAGATAATTCAGAAAAACTGACAAAATGATGTAAAAAGAGATTTTAAAGCAATGCCTTCATGTTGTGAACTCTTCATAGGACAGAGTTTTGAGTTCTTTCTTGATTGGAAAGTAGTAGTAATGCAAGTAATCGTTATCGTTACTATTACACTTAGCAACAAATACCTTGAAACACATCTGGTTTCTCTAAATATTTTGTGTCCCACTGAAGTCTGGATAGGTAAAATAGCTGTGATCAGCTTGAAAGTAGAGCCAGCGGTGGGGATCTTTCCCGTGAGCAAGGGAATGGGGGAGGCAGGGCCACTAAGTCTGCAAACTGGGGTAGAAGTGGGGTCAATCTGTTTGGGGCAGGGGATTCTTTTCTCTCATTAAGTTTGTTTTAATGAGTTTCAAAATTTTGAGAGATTTTTGGTCCTTGTTTTTATTTAGAAAGTACTTATTTAAAAAACTAATGACTTACAACTGCTCCCTGCAATGGTCTATAAAATATCCCCCTCCCAAAGGTTTTACTACAAATTGTTATCATTAATCTCTTTTACTATTAAACTTAAATGGGCAATTAAAACACACAGTTCTAAGACCATTTTTTCACCATTGATTAAGACTGTGGTGGCAGGTATTACCGCAACAGGAGAGGCCACAGCGGAGGGAGGCCCGCATACCACAAAAAAACAAAAAACAAAACAAAACAAAAAAAGAATTAATAAAATTTAAAGTGATTCGTTCAGTGGCAGAAAGAGTTAAACTCTCAGAATCAACTATATCTAGGTCAAAAGCCTTGACAGATGATCAACTTGGACAGTAAAAAGTTCTGGGAAAGAAGCCAAGAGGGATAGCACCAAGATCAAGAGCTGTAAATCTTAAGAATGAAGTTCTCCCTGAATCTAAAGGACCACCTTATTTATCCATCTTTTTAAATTTAAGAATATTTACCTTATAAACTCTGAGGCAGATAGTCAGGACCTATCAAAGGTAGGGGCAATAAGCCTTAATCTTTCTCTCCAGATTCATTAAAATATCAGAACTGTCAGGAGGGACCCTAAGCTGTATGCCAGAGTTCAGGTATTTTGGATGAGATAAGGTTTTGTTTTGTTTTGTTTTTTAAATGGTGGGATTACATTAAAAGAGAAAGATTAATTTTTGAATAAGGGACATAAATCTGAGTTTTCTAGGTTGGAAATGTTTTAATGTTTCCCTACGTGAGTTTTGGAATGAATTTATGCAGCTGTTGCAAAAAGACCATTGTTGACTAAATACAGCACATACAGTACAGACCGCTAATAACTGGACACTGTAAATGGTAGACTCAGAAACCCTAATCATGATCAAAATAGTAAAAAAGAAAACAATACTGAGTACCAGATTTAGTGAGTAAAATTACAATTATCGTCCAGAATTTGAAGAAATGATCTAATCCACTATTTATGATTTACTCATCTAGATGACACCTGGAAATAACCTCTGGGTGTTAAAAAACTAAATAAAGATATGCCATCCACGTATAGGAAATTTACTATAACATTTATTTTGAAAAATCTATCTATAGTCCAATATCTTTGATAAGAAGTCAGTGATCAGAGAAATGGATTAATTCAATACAAGTACACCTTGACCATGAACAATAGTTTCACATGATTTTGGTAAAGAAAAAATTTCTTTTTCCTGTTTGTTTTTTTTTTTTACCAGAACATATAAATCTATCAGATATTTCATAATTTTAAAAATCAGTATACAAAAAAGTGGGCTTTGAAGTTGGGTACTCTGGGAATCAGAATCTGAGACTGAGGTTTATGTCCAAGAGATTAATTGGGGAGTGCTCTTTCGATGGCTTGCTTTTAGTAGAAAGTACCCATTTGTCTAGGATACTTACAGTAAATAACTCTGGAATATGTGAATTTTTGAGGTATGGCTTCCTGGAAAATGTCATGTAAGCCATTTAGCTATCTGAGTATAAAATTGAGATGTTTCAGATCCTGGCTCCTGTGTCAGTATAGTTACTGCCCACCTAATTTAGAAATGTAGCTTTTAATCTGGGCCAGTCCATATCAGATGAGAAAAGGAAAGATGGAGGGGCATCATGCCATAAGTCCTGACCCTCTTCATATTTTACCTTGTACTTATTTGAAAAGCTTGATACTACAATCTTTGACTCATGAGAGTTTTATTGGAAAATCTAATACCTGTGCTATTTTAGCAATATAATATAAAAGCAAGCATTATCCTGAATCATCTAGACCAAATCAATGCTGGCAATGGACCTGTGCTGGCTTGTCACACAGCTCTTAGGTTAATGTAATTTTAGGGCTGTGTATTTTTTGTTCTCACTTTCTGAGGAGATTCAGTAGGTCAAAGGCAGAGAGATATTTACAGATATACTACTAATGGAATTCCTAGTCTCTACATTCAGTAAAACATATCCTCAGTGGAAAAGTTATAAACATTGATAATTCAGATATATATGTCAATTAAAATACACAATTTATTTGAACAGCAAAAAGAGACCTAAGATAATGGTGGGAGTCTATCTAAGACCCCTGCCTGGGAGATAATAAGAACATTGTGATATCAGGCAGTGGCTGGATTTGTCACAATTTGAGTTACAGTACTCAGAGGGTATAATATTATACTTCAGATCCAAATATGTGAAAATGTGTGGCTGTTCACTAAATAAAGACATAATCTTCAAAAGTATAAACAGTAAAGTGAAATGATAAGGGAATTAAGTGCATTTCCTTTCTAATAGGACCATTAAAAATAATTTGATTTTCTTTATGCTTGAAACAAAACTTAAACATACAGCAACAATTAAGATATAAGCATAAAATTAATCTGATAGAGGAAGAACAATATTTTGATCAAAATATTTCATACTTTGTTATAAAACATCAAAACACTTAAAACTTTACTGAAAAACAATGTAATAGATATTTTAATTTCAAACAAGTATAGTCTTATATTTCCCATGTTCACCTTCATAAAAATATTCATTACTTCCCTAGGCTTTGGGGCATTGCTTCTCCCCTTCGTAATTTAGCTTCTGTGTTATTTTATACACATACATTCTTCTACTTGGTCAAAGTGAGTTTTCATTTTAACTTCACCATTCTTGGTATACTGTCATGTATCAATCATCAAGTTGCTTTTGTAAACTGTATAAAGATACATGTGGATATTTAGTTTTAATACCACATGTATCATTATAATTACCATCATGATTTTAATATTTGATTTATTTAGGCAACTTTAGTGATACTGTGGTATGTTGCTTAGATACCATCTCTACTTCTTTCAGGAATAAAATACTCTTCCCCCAACCCCTGTGTTGAGCATGTTGATGGTTGAGGGTCATCAGCTGAGTTAGTATCGAGTATGGCCTTAGTTGTCACCAGGTCTCAGTTCAACTTCTCTTTCTGCCTAACTCCCGACGCCAGACTGTCCAAATGACAAGACTTTTCCTCTGCTCCTCAAAGTTGTCTACGAAACTGGCTGTGTTTGTACAGTTTCTATGAGTCTAGTGGAGACTGGTGCTCTTAAACACAGCATGGTGGTCACATTTGCTCTAGTCAACGATACTACTGACTAGAAATTTCCATTGAAATTGCACCACGAAGCTTTGACTAAAGCTCTTCCTGGTGACAATATGGGCTTCAACGTGTCTCTCCAAGATATCCGTTATGGCAACATGGCTGATAACAGCAAAAATGACCCATTAATGGAAGCAGCTGGCTTCACTGCTTAGATGATTATCCTGAATCGTCTAGGCCAAATCAGTGCTGGCAATGTACCTGTGCTGGCTTGTCACACAGCTCTCATTGCTTGCAAGTTTGCTGAGCTGAAGGAGGATTTTTCATTATTCTGCTAAGAAGCTGGATGATGGCTCTAAAGCCATCATCTGGAAGTCCATGTGTGTTGAGTGTTTCTCTGACTAGCCTCCTCTGGGTTGTTTTGCTGTTCTTGATATTAGATAGACTGTTGCTGTGGGTATCTTCCAAGCACTGGACAGGAAGACTGCTAGAGCTAGCAAGGTCACCAAGTCTGCTCAGAAAGCTCAGAAGGTTAAGTGAATATTATCCGTAACACCTGCCACCACAGTCTTAATCAGTGGTGAAAATCACTGCTTGATTCAGCATCATCAGGATCCAATCATATCATTTTATCTCCTGCTAGTATTTGATGACTAAAGTATACTAGTATAGTCTGTTCCTTTTTTACTCTGCCTAGTTCTTTCCATATCATATAGTATGCAAAGTAGTGCTTCTAGTAGGCTAAATAATGGCCAACTATATCAAGTCATAATCCTTCAGGCCTGTAAATGTTATCTTATGAGGAAGAGGGGTCTTTGAGATGAGATTGCGCTAAGGATCTTGAGATGGAAAGATTATCTTGGATTTTCAGGGTGAGCACTGTGTATAATCACATGCATCCTCATATAAGGGAGGCAGAGGAAGATATTACCCAGGAGAAGAGAAAGAAAAGTGAAAATGGAGGCAGAGATTTCAGTGTTAAGACCACAAACCAAGGAATGCCGGGATCCACCAAAAGCTAGAAAACAGTAAAGTTTTAAGCTAGAAGAGGCAAGGAATGGATTCTTCTCTAGAACCTGTCTCTCTAGAGCACATTTCTAACACCTGTTTGATTTTGACTAGATAATACTGATTTTGGAAGTTGAGAGAATAAATGTTTGTTTTTGTAAGCACCAAAATTGTGGTAATTTGTTACAGCAGCCACAGGAAACTAATACAATGCTAATTACTAAAATTGTGGCTGATAGGAGATATGGCGTTAATGATGAGGGAAACACATTCCTACAAGGAGGAGACATTTGTATTTTCTTCAGCCACGAGGTGGGTTCTATGTTTTGACAGATACACAGAGGGGAAATTTTGCAAGTCTAAAGTTCTCAGGATAATCTGAGATTTGAACACTTCTGAGTGCATATACAAAAAACTCCATAGGAAGTCTAGAGTCTCAATCCTTCCTGTCAGGACACCTACCTTAGTGTAACATTTTGCTGGGAATGAGAATACAACCTTCTCTGGAGCTCAGCTTCTCTCATAATTAAGCCTCAGCCCAGATCCTGTACATTTTCTATGTTTCAGGTGCAGTAAATGAGAGTTCCTCTATATGCTGCCAAGGCCATCTGGCTTTTACACTTCAGTTTTGTTTTGTTTTGTTTTGTTTTGCGGTACGCAGGCCTCTCACTGTTGTGGCCTCTCCCGTTGAGAAGCACAGGCTCCAGACGCGCAGGCTCAGCAGCCATGGCTCACGGGCCCAACCGCTCCACGGCATGTGGGATGTTCCCGGACCGGGGCACGAACCTGTGTCCCCTTCATCGGCAGGTGGACTCTCAACAACTGCGCCACCAGGGAAGCCCCACACTTCAGTTTTAATTGGAGAGTAATCATCCTTATCCTTTCTAAGGCTTCAATCGAATGCAGCAGTAGCCACTGGATTTCATAAAGTTATTCTTACTAATTCTTATGCAGCTATCAAAATCCTAAGCCATTTCACTTTCCATATATTCCCTTTCACTGATATTTCATCTTAGTTCAACAGCAATGGGATTTTAATAATTATACCACTGTCACATGGGCTATTAGTGATTCAACTACCATTATTGATGAGGTCTTCACTGCCAACCAGCCAGCAGGCAATCCAACTCTAAACTCCCATTTTCCAGTTGGTTACTTTGGATGATTCCCGGCTTCAATTGTCTATTGGCCAGGTTCTCTGGGAAGCTGACTCTGAGACAGGGATTTACACACAAGACCTTCTTGTCAGGGGGTGGGAGTGGGAGTGTGGGGTGTTACTCTCAAGATCTACATTTGTGTTTTTCAGGCCACGTAATAGAATTAGCCAAGGCTCCTCTCATCCGCTCTCCTGCCCCACCTTCTATGGCAGCCCTCTCTAAAGAACTCCCCCTCCCCCCCAGTAAAGGACCTGTTCCTGATGCGAAGACTTCTGGTAAGTGTAGTCCAAGGTCCCAATGGGCCTGCTCTGAGTCCCTCTTCCAGCTCTTGGATTGGTTCAGACCTTATAATTGCAGGATTTATAATGGTTGCAGGGCCTGTCCCATTTGGTTCTGTAATTAGCCCTCAGCCAGAACACTTTGTGAAACTGAGAAGAACCCAGGGATGTTCATTCCTTCTTCTCCTTCTACAATCCCTGCAGCATGATGAGGTAATGGGATTATAATTATGACATAAAACAGAGAGGCAGGAAACAAACGGATAGGAAAAAGATGTCGAGGGTACTATATTTCCTCTGCAGGAAAAAGAAAGCACATTTTCTTAAATCTCCATCACTACCACCACCTCCTACCTCAGCCTCAGTTTTAAATCCTTTTTAAAAGGAACAATGTAGACATTAGAAGGTGAAGAGGCTGGGAAATAGCTAGATGATTTCTGGTTCTTATGTAAATTTGAGTCTCAGCTAGCATCAAAGATAATTCAGAAAAACTGACAAAATGATGTAAAAAGAGATTTTAAAGCAATGCCTTCATGTTGTGAACTCTTCATAGGACAGAGTTTTGAGTTCTTTCTTGATTGGAAAGTAGTAGTAATGCAAGTAATCGTTATCGTTACTATTACACTTAGCAACAAATACCTTGAAACACATCTGGTTTCTCTAAATATTTTGTGTCCCACTGAAGTCTGGATAGGTAAAATAGCTGTGATCAGCTTGAAAGTAGAGCCAGCGGTGGGGATCTTTCCCGTGAGCAAGGGAATGGGGGAGGCAGGGCCACTAAGTCTGCAAACTGGGGTAGAAGTGGGGTCAATCTGTTTGGGGCAGGGGATTCTTTTCTCTCATTAAGTTTGTTTTAATGAGTTTCAAAATTTTGAGAGATTTTTGGTCCTTGTTTTTATTTAGAAAGTACTTATTTAAAAAACTAATGACTTACAACTGCTCCCTGCAATGGTCTATAAAATATCCCCCTCCCAAAGGTTTTACTACAAATTGTTATCATTAATCTCTTTTACTATTAAACTTAAATGGGCAATTAAAACACACAGTTCTAAGACCATTTTTTCACCATTGATTAAGACTGTGGTGGCAGGTATTACGGATAATATTCACTTAACCTTCTGAGCTTTCTGAGCAGACTTGGTGACCTTGCTAGCTCTAGCAGTCTTCCTGTCCAGTGCTTGGAAGATACCCACAGCAACAGTCTATCTAATATCAAGAACAGCAAAACAACCCAGAGGAGGCTAGTCAGAGAAACACTCAACACACATGGACTTCCAGATGATGGCTTTAGAGCCATCATCCAGCTTCTTAGCAGAATAATGAAAAATCCTCCTTCAGCTCAGCAAACTTGCAAGCAATGAGAGCTGTGTGACAAGCCAGCACAGGTACATTGCCAGCACTGATTTGGCCTAGACGATTCAGGATAATCATCTAAGCAGTGAAGCCAGCTGCTTCCATTAATGGGTCATTTTTGCTGTTATCAGCCATGTTGCCATAACGGATATCTTGGAGAGACACGTTGAAGCCCATATTGTCACCAGGAAGAGCTTTAGTCAAAGCTTCGTGGTGCAATTTCGTATACTTTAGTCATCAAATACTAGCAGGAGATAAAATGATATGATTGGATCCTGATGATGCTGAATCAAGCAGTGATTTTCACCACTGATTAAGACTGTGGTGGCAGGTGTTACGGATAATATTCACTTAACCTTCTGAGCTTTCTGAGCAGACTTGGTGACCTTGCTAGCTCTAGCAGTCTTCCTGTCCAGTGCTTGGAAGATACCCACAGCAACAGTCTATCTAATATCAAGAACAGCAAAACAACCCAGAGGAGGCTAGTCAGAGAAACACTCAACACACATGGACTTCCAGATGATGGCTTTAGAGCCATCATCCAGCTTCTTAGCAGAATAATGAAAAATCCTCCTTCAGCTCAGCAAACTTGCAAGCAATGAGAGCTGTGTGACAAGCCAGCACAGGTACATTGCCAGCACTGATTTGGCCTAGACGATTCAGGATAATCATCTAAGCAGTGAAGCCAGCTGCTTCCATTAATGGGTCATTTTTGCTGTTATCAGCCATGTTGCCATAACGGATATCTTGGAGAGACACGTTGAAGCCCATATTGTCACCAGGAAGAGCTTTAGTCAAAGCTTCGTGGTGCAATTTCAATGGAAATTTCTAGTCAGTAGTATCGTTGACTAGAGCAAATGTGACCACCATGCTGTGTTTAAGAGCACCAGTCTCCACTAGACTCATAGAAACTGTACAAACACAGCCAGTTTCGTAGACAACTTTGAGGAGCAGAGGAAAAGTCTTGTCATTTGGACAGTCTGGCGTCGGGAGTTAGGCAGAAAGAGAAGTTGAACTGAGACCTGGTGACAACTAAGGCCATACTCGATACTAACTCAGCTGATGACCCTCAACCATCAACATGCTCAACACAGGGGTTGGGGGAAGAGTATTTTATTCCTGAAAGAAGTAGAGATGGTATCTAAGCAACATACCACAGTATCACTAAAGTTGCCTAAATAAATCAAATATTAAAATCATGATGGTAATTATAATGATACATGTGGTATTAAAACTAAATATCCACATGTATCTTTATACAGTTTACAAAAGCAACTTGATGATTGATACATGACAGTATACCAAGAATGGTGAAGTTAAAATGAAAACTCCCTTTGACCAAGTAGAAGATTGTATGTGTATAAAATAACTCAGAAGCTAAATTACGAAGGGGAGAAGCAATGCCCCAAAGCCTAGGGAAGTAATGAATATTTTTATGAAGGTGAACATGGGAAATATAAGACTATACTTGTTTGAAATTAAAATATCTATTACATTGTTTTTCAGTAAAGTTTTAAGTGTTTTGATGTTTTATAACAAAGTATGAAATATTTTGATCAAAATATTGTTCTTCCTCTATCAGATTAATTTTATGCTTATATCTTAATTGTTGCTGTATGTTTAAGTTTTGTTTCAAGCATAAAGAAAATCAAATTATTTTTAATGGTCCTATTAGAAAGGAAATGCACTTAATTCCCTTATCATTTCACTTTACTGTTTATACTTTTGAAGATTATGTCTTTATTTAGTGAACAGCCACACATTTTCACATATTTGGATCTGAAGTATAATATTATACCCTCTGAGTACTGTAACTCAAATTGTGACAAATCCAGCCACTGCCTGATATCACAATGTTCTTATTATCTCCCAGGCAGGGGTCTTAGATAGACTCCCACCATTATCTTAGGTCTCTTTTTGCTGTTCAAATAAATTGTGTATTTTAATTGACATATATATCTGAATTATCAATGTTTATAACTTTTCCACTGAGGATATGTTTTACTGAATGTAGAGACTAGGAATTCCATTGGTAGTATATCTGTAAATATCTATCTGCCTTTGACCTACTATAAAGACTATTGAACAATCAAAAAATGTGAAATCTAATCCTTCAACGAGTTGGGGAAAAGAATGTTTTACTGAATGTAGAGACTAGGAATTCCATTGGTAGTATATCTGTAAATATCTATCTGCCTTTGACCTACTATAAAGACTATTGAACAATCAAAAAATGTGAAATCTAATCCTTCAACGAGTTGGGGAAAAGAAAGAAAAAGCCAATAAACAAAATTATTTGTTTGTTAAGAATTAGAACACTTCTTGGACATGGAGATACCATATACCTCAGAAGCCAGGGATGCAGAGTGGGGCTGAGAACAAGGATTGGTGGAAAGATTTATGAGGAAGTGTTAAATATTTAGATACCCTTTCATACTTCACATAGCATATGAGTGACCCACCTGTACCAGGGAAGAATCTGAGGGATAGGGTAGAGAGGAATTACTTTTTGCTCTCTGGAAATGTTTGCAAACCTAAGGAAAAGAGAAACTAGTATATAAAAATAAGATAATGAAAAGAAATGTTGCATTCTGATAACCCCAGTCCACCTTTTCTTTACCAGGTGCCAGAATTCTGACAACCAGTCTCAAAGCCTCAAAGTAGATTTGACATACATCTCTCTAGGGAACTAACCAAAACAAGAAAATAAAACTATCAACAAAAAAATTTAAGGAACCCATACTGAAAAGTGTCTTGCAGTTTTCCACCAAATTTGTGAATATAACAAGTCAATACACATTTTAATATTGTTTTAAATTATAGAGGGAAATGTAGCATCCGGAATCAGTAGAAATAAAGCCTCTGAATGAAAGAGAAAAATAGTAAAAGAAAAAGGAAGGAGAAAAGCGAGAGATCACAGGGACCAAAAAAAATTATACAAATCTATAAATGATTATTTCATAAAAATACCAATAGTAGAATAAGAACATAATTATAAAGATAAATATATATTTTTATTTACTTAACACAATAATATTACTATATATCAAGTATATATAATAAAAATAGAAAGTCATTATGAAGAGTGGAAGATAAAGTGAAGAGACCTCCAAGAAAGTGTACTAAAAAACAAAGATGTATTATATGGGAGGAAAAAAGATAAAGTTAGAGAATTAATCTGTAGGAGCAATGTCTGCTCATGAAAGACAATGTAGAAAAACAGAGCACAGAAAGAAATAAGAATTATCAAATGAATAGTTTAAAAAAAATGCCCAAGATTAAAAAAGAAAAGTTTTCATAGTGGAATGGCCCACCCAATAAGATGAATAAAGATTCACACCAGTGTGTATAATAATGAATTATCAGAGTACTGAAGATGAACAGAAGTATATAAAGGGTCCAGAAAGAAACAAACTAACAAAAAATCTCCTTGAGAGAACAAAGTTGGGGGCATCACAAGCCCTGATTTCAAACTACATTATAAAGCTATACTAAATAAAACAGTATGGTATTGGCAAAAAAAAGACACATAGATCAATGGAACAGAATAGATACCCCAGAAATAAATCATGCATATGTGGTCAATTAATTTATACAAAGGAGCCAAGAATATACAATAGTCCCTTCAATAAATGGTATTTTTTTCACATGCAAAAGAATGAAACCTGACCACTATCTTATACTATACACAAAAAAATATACACACACAAAAAATTCCAAATGGACTAAAGTCTTGAATATAGACTTGAAACCATAAAATTCCTATAAGAAAACACAGGCAGTAAGCTCCTTGACATAGGTCTTGGCGATGATTTTAAAATCTGACACCAAAAGCAAAAGCACAAAATCAAAAATAAATAATTGGGACTATATCATACTAAAAAGCTTTTGCACAGCAAAGGAAATCATCAAAAAAAAAATTAAAAGGCAACCTATCGAATAGGAGAAAATAATTGAAAATCAGTATCTGATGAGGGGCTAATATCAAAAATATTTAAATACTCATAAAACTGAATAGCAAAAGAAAAAAATGATTAAAAAATAGGCAGAAGATCTGAATAGACAATTTTCCAGAGAAGACATACAGATGGTCAACAGGTACATTAAAAGTTGCTAAAAAAAAAAAAGTTGCTCAATAAGACTTCCCTGGTGGCACAGTGGTTAAGAGTCCCCCTGCCAATGCATGGGACATGGGTTCAAGCCCTGGTCCGGGAAGATCCCACATGCTGTGGAGCAACTAAGCCCATGTGCCACAACTACTGAGCCTGCACTCTAGAGCCCATGAGCCACAGCTACGGAGCCTGCGTGCCACAACTACTGAAGCCCATGCACCTAGAGCCCGTGCTCTGCAACAAAGAGAACCCACCACAATGAGAAGTCCTTGCACTGCAACGGAGTAGCCCCCTCTTGCTACAACTAGAGAACGCTCATGCACAGTAAAAAAGACCCAATGCAGCCAAAATAATAAAAAATAAATTTTAAAAAAAGTTGCTCAATATAATTAATCATCAGGGAAATGCAAATCAACACTATAATAACATATCACCTCACACCTGTTACAATGACTATTATCAAAAAGACAAGAAATATCAAGTGTTGGGAAGGATGTGGAGAAAAGGGAGCCCTTGTGCACTGCTGATGGGAATGTAAATTGGTGCAGCCACTTTGGAAAACAGTATGAAGTTCCTCAAAAAAAAAAAAAAATAGAACTTCCATATGATCCAGCAATTCCGCTTCCGGATATTTATCCAAAGAAAACGAAAACACTAACTCAAAAATATATGCACCCCCATGTTCACTGCAGCATTATTTACAATAGCCAAGACATGGAAACAAGCTAAGTGTCCATTGATGGATGAATGGATAAAGAAAATATGATATATATGTATATACAGAGAGATTATTCAGCAATAAATAAGAATGAAATCTTGCCATTTGTAATGCATGAATGGACCTTGAGGGCATTATGCTAAGTGACATGAATCAGACAAAAAGACAAATATCATATGATCTACCTTATATGTGCAACTGAAAAACAACAAGCTCATAAATACAGAGAACAGATTGGAGGTTGCCAGATGGGGGGATGGGGAATGGGTGAAATAAGTGAAGGGAATCAAAAGGACAAAAGAAGAACAAAAACAAAAACAATATTGCCAAATATTGATTAATATTTAGTGTGGGCTTTAGGCTTTTCATGACACAGGATATTTTCCAATTCTAGCTTTGTGTCTCAGGAATCATTTAAATTACACTTATAGCTAAATAAGGGAAAACACACACAAACACACACACACAAAAGATATAGTTAGAGAAGTCTTACAGATAACCAGTTTCATTTGTTTCTGGTTTATCCTGCCTTTTCTTTTATCCTTTTTTGTTTTATGTTTGTTTGTGTTTCAATAATAAGCATGTATATTCTTATTTCTTTTAAAAAAAGCAACAAATAATAAAAATAACATCATCTGCAAAGGATAAGGGTTAAAAACGGCATTGGATGCCTTGATGATAATGCTAGAAGACAGAAGCAATGTGAACAAAGTCTTCAAAATTATAAAAGAGAAATATTTCCAGCTAGAATGCTACCAATTCTACCAATACCTCTAGCCAAATCTTAAATTTAAAATTAGGATAGAATAAAGACATATTCCCAGTGTAGCATTTTAATAAATTGATCTTCTATCCATTTACATTGGAAAGCCACTGGGAGATTTGTTACATACCAAATGTGCTGTAGCAAACCAAGAAAAAAAAAGACACAAATCTCAAGAAACAATAGAAGTGTGAGAGCCATCACTTCCAGAAGGATGTTTAGAGAATTCTGTGGATGATGATTAAGGAATGAGCCAGGATGCCTAATGTAGAGAAGACACAGTGAGCAAACATTCCAAACTGGGAAGGACAGAGGGTTCCACAGTGGATGACAGAGGTAAGAGAGTGAGGAAGAAGGCTGATGGATGATGATGATGTGATGTGCTCAATCCATACTGAATAAAGTTTCAGAGCTGCAGTAGGTGACTGGGAAGAGTCAGTGAAAGGTACACATAAAAGTAAGCCTAAGGAAGACAGGTTTCCCTTTAACTCCAGGGAAATCACACAATTAAAGAAACAAACAGGGACTTCCCTGATGGTGCAGTGGTTAAGAATCCACCTACCAATGCAGGGGACATGGGTTCGAGCCCTGGTCCAGGATGATCCCACATGCAGCAGAGCAACTAAGCCCTTGTGCCACAACTACCGAAGCCCATGCACCTAGAGCCCATGCTCTGCAATGAGAAGCCACTGAAATGAGAAGCCAATGCACCACAACGAAGAGTAGCCCCTGCTTGCCACAACTAGAGAAAGCCCATGCACAGCAACGAAGACCCAAAGCAGTCATACATAAATAAATAAATAAATTTAAAGAAACAAAAAAGCCCCACAAAATTTAGCCTAGATATGCACAATTTAGTCTTATTTCTTCTCTATATCTCATTTTTAATCTAATATTTGTTTTACAAATAGCTATTCCTGTTTTTGTTGTTGTCAAGATTACCACTTTAAATTTAATATATAATTATTCATTGATATCATTACCCATTTGTTTAAAAATCTCATTTAATATTTCTTGAGATAATCTTTGTGCCTCATATAGGATCAAGTTTGGAAAATATCTTGTAAGTGATACATGAACATTATTTTGTTTGAGTTTATTGATTGATGTATAATTGACATCAAAAAAAGGTTAACATATTTAAGTTTACAATTTGATGTGTTTTTACCTATGTATAATCTCATTAACACTGTTAGTCAATATAAAATTTCTTATGCATCTATTAAATAAACCTTACATATTTTAATAATTCAGATTTTATATATACACATTTATATTTTGCCTACTTCATCTCAAAGATAGTCATAGCAGAAGAACTGGTAGCACTCATTGTAGGAAATAATAAATAAAACAAAAATGTTAGGAATTGCTCTGTGTGATAAACTCATTTAACCCTCATAAGCACTAGTATTACTGCCATTTAACAAACGAAGAAACAAAGACACAGAATGTTTAAGTAACTTTATCAGAGTTATGCACACAAGTGTCAGTCAAGAGTCTTAACCAAAATAATCTGGGTATTCAGTTCATGCTCTTAAGTACTTTATTTCCCCTGAAATACACAGCTTGGCTGCCTAGCTTGATCAATTAATTTGCACTCAGACAAATCAGAGCATTCTTTCTACTGTATCAGTAGAAAAATGACTAACACTAGTGCAAGATTATCCCCAAAAGTGGTATTATGTGGTTTGTTTTCATTAATATCAATCTTTCTTTTATCCAGAATATAGTGCTTTTTAAATTAAATATGTTTTCTTGACCTTATATATATAAAAATCCCACATCATTTAATATTAAGAGGCTTATATGCTGCAAATACAGAAGTTGTATTGTTTAAAGAACAGCTTGAGATATAATTCACGTACATTCACCCATGGAAAATGTATACTTCAATGGTTTTTAGTATAGTCACATATATATGCAACCATTACCATGACCAATTTTAGAACATTTTCATTCTCGCACAAAGAGACTCCATGCACATTAGCAGCAATGTCTTACTTCCCCTCAACCCCTCTGGCTGTAGGCAAGTGCCAATCTATTTTCTGTCCCTATAATTTGCCTATTTGGGGTATACCATATAAATGTAATCATACATTATGTGGTCTTTCGTGACCAAATTCTTTCACTTAGCATAATGTGTTCAAAGTTCATCCAGCTACTAGAATGTATCAGTACTTCATTCTTTTTAATCACTGAATAACACTGTATTATATGGGTATACTATCTTTTATTTACATATTCATCAATTAATGAACATTTGGATTGTTACTGATTGTTTTCATTATTTTGAATAATGCTGCTCTGAATATCCAGGTACAAGTTTTTGTGTGGACATATGTGTTCCTTTCTCTTGGGTAGAAGCCAACTAGTGGAATTACTGGATCATATGGTAATTCAGTGTTTAAAATTTTGAGGAAAAGCCACTTTTTTCAAAGCAAGGTAGCATTTTACATTCCTCATAGCAGTATATGAGGGTTCCAATTTATACATATTCTTTTAAACACTTTATCATCCATCCCTTTTATTATAATCATTCCAGTGGCTATAAGTGGTATCTCACAGTGGATTTGATTTACATTTCATTAATGGCTAATATATGCAGCATCATTTGATGTGCTAGTTTGCTTTTTGCTTAATTTTTTTAACTTTTATATTTAGGCCTTTGATTCATTTCGAGTTAATTTTTGTATATCATGTGAAGAAGGGGTCCAACTGCATTCTTTTGCATGTAGATATATAACTGTTCCACACATTTGTTGAAAGGACTATTCTTTCCAAAACTGAATTGTCTTGACAACCTTGTTAAAATTCAATTGACCATAAAAGTGAATGTATCTTTCAGGACTCTCAATAATCCCATTTATCTCTATGCCTAGCTATTTGCCAGTATGATACTGTTTTGATTACTATAGATGTGTAGTAAATTTAGACATCAGGAAGTATGAGTCCTTCAATTCTGTTATTATTTTCCAAGACTATTATTAAGATTGCTGTGTATTCTGAGTCCCTTGAATTTTCATATGAATTTTACAATCAGCTTGTAAGTTTCTGCCAAGAAGCTAGCTGGGGTTTTTATGGGATGGCCTGCTGTGCCTGGGATACAGCCTCTACACCACCCAGAGTAGGGCCTGGGTGGAGCAAGGAAGGATGAGGTAGGAATAAAGCCCCAAACCTCTCACCTGGAATATAGTTTCTGCAATACACATCTGGGAGAATTGGGGTTGGGCAACGGGAAGCCCCCACTTCTTGTGTACACCCACCTGGAATGGATCTTCCACCATGTGCTGGGGGAGGACAAGGAGGCAGCAGGTTGTGATTCAAGTGCCACAGACTTGCTGCTTTATGTAGATTTAATACATTTTCTCAAATAAGTGGGTTTTTTTCTGTATGCTCTGAGGACAAACTCCAGACACTTTAAAAGTGTGTGTGTGGGGTTTGTAAAACATATTTTTACCAGTTATGGTTGTTTTTCTGGAGACCAGGTGTGTGGACCTCTTCACACCCTCATTCTAAATGTGGATCTTCACCATTGTGTTTTAAACCATCACAATCAAATATGATATTTTATTTTTTAACGCCTTTATTGGAGTATAATTGCTTTACAGTGTTCTGTTTCTGCTGTATAATAAGGTGAATCAGCTATATGTATACATATATCCCCATATCCCCTCCCTCTTGAGCCTCCCTCCCACCCTATCCCACACCTCTAGGTGGTCGCAAACCACAGAGCTGTTCCCACTAGCTATCTATTTTACATTTGGTAGTGTTTATATGTCAATGCCACCCTCTCACTTCGTCCCAGCTTACCATTCCCCCTTCCCGTGTCCTCAAGTCCATTCGCTACATCTGCGTCTTTATTCCTGGCCTGGCCCTAGGTTCATCAGAACCTTTTTTTCTTTTTTTTCCTAGATTCCAATATAGGTGTTATCATACACTATTTGTTTTTCTCTTTCTGATTAACTTCACTCTGTATAACAGACTCTAGGTCCATCCACCTCACTACAAATAACTCAATTTCACTTTTTTTGGCTGAGTAATATTCCATTGTATATATGTGCCACATCTTTAACCATTCAGCTGTCGATGGACACTTAGGTTGCTTCCATGTCCTGGCTATTGTAAATAGAGCTGCAATGAACATTGTGGTACATGAATCTTTTTGAATTATGGTTTTCTCAGGGTATATGCCCAAGTAGTGAGATTGCTGGGTCATATGGTAGTCTTATTTTCAGTTTTTTAAGGAACCTTCATACTGTTCTCCATAGTGGCTGTATCAATTTACATTCCCACCAACAGTGCAAGAGGGTTCCCTTTTCTCCACGCCCTTTCCAGCATATATTATTTGTAGATTTTTTGATAATGGCCATTCTGACTGGTGTGAGGTGAGACCTCATTGTAGTTTTGATTTGCATTTCTCTAATGATTAGTGATGTTGTGCATCCTTCCATGTGTTTGTTAGCAATCTGTATATCTTCTCTGCAGAAATGTCTATTTACGTCTTGTGCCCATTTTTGGATTGAGTTGTTTGTTTTATTGATATTGAGCTGCATGAGCTGTTTATATTTTTGGAGATTAATTCTTTGTCAGTTGCTTCATTTGCAAATATTTTCTCCCATTCTGAGGGTTGTCTTTTTGTCATGTTTATGGTTTCCTTTGCTGTGCAAAAGCTTTAAGTTTCATTAGGTCACATTTATTTTTGGTTTTATTTCCATTTTTCTAGGAGGTGGGTCAAAAGGGATCTTGCTGTGATTTATGTCACAGAGTGTTCTGCCTATGTTTTCCTCTAACAGTTTTATAGTGTCTGGCCTTACATTTAGGTTTTCAATCCATTTTGAGTTTGTCTTTATGTATGGTGTTAGGAATTGTTCTAATTTCATTCTTTTACATGAGGCTGTCCAGTTTTCCCAGCACCAATTACTGAAGAGGCTGTCTTTCTTCCATTGTATATTCTTGTCTCCTTTATCATAGATAAGGTGACCATATGTGCATGGGTTTATCTCTGGACTTTCTAGCCTGTTCCATTGATCTAGATTTCTGTTTAGGTCTTTTGTCTCCTTAGGTAGGTTTATTCCTAGGTATTTTATTCTTTTTGTTGCAATGGTAAATGGGAGTGTTTCCTTAATTTCTCTTTCAGATTTTTCATCATTAGTGTATAGGAATGCAAGAGATTTCTGTGCATTTGCTACTTTACAAAATTCATTCATTAGCTCTAGTAGTTTTCTAGAGAATCTTTAGGATTCTGTATGTATAGTATCATTTCATCTGCAGTGACAGTTTTACTTCTTCTTTTCCAATTTGGATTCCTTTTATTTTTCTTCTTTGATTGCCATGGCTATAACTTCCAAAACTATATTGAATAATAGTGGTGAGAGTGTTTGATAGAGATTGCACTGAATCTGTAGATTGCTTTGGGTAGTATAGTCATTTTCACAATGTTGATTCCTCCAATCCAAGAACATGGTATATCTATTCATATGTTTGTATCATGTTATTCTGTATGTATAGTATCATTTCATCTGCAGTGACAGTTTTACTTCTTCTTTTCCAATTTGGATTCCTTTTATTTTTCTTCTTTGATTGCCATGGCTATAACTTCCAAAACTATATTGAATAATAGTGGTGAGAGTGGGTAACCTTGTCCTGCTCCTGATCTTAGAGGAAATTGTAACACTAGTATTGTGTTACTTTCGATTTCTCTTTTTACAGCTGTTAGCATTTGCCTTATGTACTGAAGTGCTCCTATGTTGGGTGCATAAATATTTACAATTGTTACACCTTTTTCTTGGATTGATCCCTTAATCATTATGTAGTGTCCTTCTTTGTCTCTTGTAATAGCCCTTATTTTAAAGTCTATTTTGTCTGATATGAGAATTGCTACTCCAGCTTTCTTTTGATTTTCATTTGCATGGAATATCTTTTTCCATCCCCTCACTTTCAGTCTGTATGTGTCCCTCGGTCTGAATTAGGTATCTTTTAGACAGCATATATACAGGTCTTGTTTTTGTATCTATTCAGCCAGTCTATGTCTTTTGGTCAGAATATTTAATCCATTTACATTTACAGGAATTATCGATATGTATGTTCCTATTACCATTTTCTTAATTGTTTTGCGTTTGTTTTGTAGGTCTTTTCCTTCACTTGTGTTTCCTGCCTAGAGAAGTTCCTTTAGCATTTGTTGTAAAGCTGGTTTGGTGGTGCTGAATTCTCTTAACTTTTAGTTGTCAGTGAAGGTTTTAATTTCTCCATCGAATCTGAATGAGATCTTTCCTGGGTAGAGTAATCTTGGTTGTAGTTTTTTCCCTTTCATCACGTTAAATATGTCCTGCCTCTCCCTTCTGGCTTGCAGTTTCTGCTGAAAGATCAGTTGGTAACCTTACGGGGATTCCCTTGTATGTTATTTGTTGCTTTTCCCTTGCTCTTTTAATATTTTTTCTTTGTATTTTTGATAGTTTGATTAATATGTGTCTTGGCGTGTTTGTCCTTAGATTTATCCTGTATGGGACTATCTGAGCTTCCTGGACTTAATTGACTATTTCCTTTCCCATGTTAGGGAAGTTTTCAAGTATAATCTCTTCAAAGATTTTCTTAGACCCTTTCTTTTCCTCTTCTTCTTCTGGGACCCTTATAATTCGAATGTTGGTGCGTTTAACATTGTCCCAGATGTCTCTGAGACTGTCCTCAATTCTTTTCATTCTTTTTTCTTTATTCTGGTCTGTGGTAGTCATTTCCACTCTTTTATCTTCCAGGTCACTTATCCGTTCTTCTGCCTCAGTTATTCTGCTATTGATTCCTTGTAGCGAATTTTTAGTTTCATTTATTGTGTTGTTCATCAATGTTTGCTTCCTCTTTAGTTCTTCTAGGTCCTTGTTAAACATTTCTTGTATCTTCTCCATTCTATTTCCAAGATTTTGGATCATCTTTACTATCATTATTCTGAATTCATTTTCAGGTAGACTGCCTATTTCCTCTTCAGTTGTTTGGTGTGGTGGGGTTTTATCTTGCTCCTTCATCTGCTGCATGTTTCTCTGTCTTCTCATTTTGTTTAATTTACTGTTTGGGGTCTCCTTTTCGCAGGATGCAGGTTTATAGTTCCCATTGCTTTTGTTGTGTGTCCTCCATTGGTGAGGTTGGTTCAGTGGCTTGTATAGGCTTTGGTGGAGGGGACTGGTGCCTGTGTTCTGGTGGCTGAGGCTGGATCTCGTCTTTCTGGTGGGCAGGGCCGTGTCCGGTGGTGTGTTTTGGGGTGTCTGTGAACTTAGTATGATTTTAGACAGCGTCTCTGCTAATGGGTGGGGTTGTGTTCCTGTCTTGCTAGTTGTTTGGCAAGGGGAGTCCAGCGATGGAACTTGCTGGCCATTGGGTGGAGCTGGGTCTTAGCGTTGAGATGGAGATCTCTGGGAGAGTTCTCGTCAATTGATATTACATGGGGCTGGGAGTTTTCTGGTGGTCCAATGTCCTGAACTTGGCTCTCCCACCTTGGAGGCTCAGGCCTGACACCAGGCCAGAGCACCAAGACCCTGTCAGCCACATGGCTCAGAAGAAAAGGGAGAAAAAAGAGAAAGAAAATAAAAAAATTAAAATTAAAGAAATAAAATAAAAATAAATTATTAAAATTAAAAAATTTTTAAATAAAAAATATTAAATTAAAAAAAGTGAGCAACCAAACAAAGAAATCCATGAATGATAACCAGCACTAAAAACTAAACTAAGGTAAATGTAAAAGTCAGAAATAAATCAGTCGCCAACAGCAAACCCCATGTCTACATTTGCTTCCAAAGTCCACTGCCTAAATTTTGGGACAGTTCATTGTCTACTCAGGTGTTCCACAGATGAATGGTACATCAAGTTGATTATGGGGATTTAACCCGCTGCTCCTGAGGCTGCACAAAGAAATTTCCCTTTCTCTTCTTTGTTGGCACAGCTCCTAGGGTTCAGCTTTGGTTTTGGCTCCACCTCTGCATGTAGGTAGCCCTCAGGCCTCTGTTCCCACCCAGATAGGAGTGGGTTAAAGCAGCGGCTGATTAGGGAGCTCTTGGTCACTCAGGCTGGAGGGGAGGGAGGGGTACTGTAGTCATAAGTGGAATTCAGAGCAAGCTTGCAGTGGCAAAGGCCCATGTGATGTTGTAACAGCCTGAGGCGCTCCATGTACTCTCCCGGGGAAATTGTCTCTGGATCACAGGACCCTGGCAGTGGCGGGCTGCACAGGATCCCAGGAGGGAAGGTGTGGATAGTGGCCTGTGCTTGCACACAGGATTCCTGGTGGCTGCAGCAGCAGCGTTAGCGCTTCATGCCCGTCTCTGGGGTCTGAGCTGATAGCCGCAGCTCTCAGCCTTCTCTGGAGCTTGCTTAGGTGGTGCTCTGCCTTTTGTGGGAACATGGGGAAGGGATCCCCTCCCTTCCTGCACCCCAAAACAATGGTCTCGACTCTTTGGCAGGTCCAGAATTTTTCCCAGACTCCCTCCCGGCTGGCTGTGGCGCACTAGCCCCCTTATCCTGTCTTCACGCAGCCAACTCCAGTCCTCTCCCTGGGATCTGACCTCCAAAGCCCGAGCCTCAGCTCCCAGCGCCCACCCGCCCTGGTGGGTGAGCAGACCAGCCTCTCAGGCTGGTGAGTGCTGGTCAGCACCGATCCTCTGTGTGGGAAACTCTCCGCTTTGCCCTCTGCACCCCTGTTGCTGCGCTCTCCTCCGTGGCTCTGAAACTTCCCCCTCTGCCCATCCCCCGTTTCTGCCAGTGAAGGGGTTTCTAGTGTGTGGAAACTTTTCCTCTTCACAGCTCCCTCCCACAGGCGCAGGTCTCGTCTGTATTCTTTTGTCTCTGTTTTTTCTTTTTTTCTTTTGTCCTAACCAAGTACGTGGGAAGTTTCTTGCCTTTTGGGAAGTCTGAGGTCTTCTGTCAGCATTCAGTAGGAGTTGTTCCACATGTAGATGTATTTTTGATGTATTTGTGGGGAGGAAGGTGATGTCCACATCTTACTCCTCCGCCATCTTGAAGGTCCCTCGCTTCTACCCAAATACGATATTTTAAATTAAAGCCATATAAAATCTTCCAAGTAGCAAATGACTACTGGCTTGTATATCCAAAGGGAAAATTATTGTGCAAATGTTCATTTGATATTAATGGAATTTTACATTTATATGATAGCAATTTTTATTGAAAATATTTGACATCATTCTCCTTAAGATTATTAGAAATGATTTAACTAGTTCATTATTAAAAATAAATCATAAATCAATTTGAAAGCCATAAAATGTAGGTTGAAAAGTTTCTGAATATAAATGGCAGTATAAATGTATGAAATGAAATGATGGAGTGAAGAACAAGAAATGGCATGGAAATAAGATGGAAAGGATGGGAAATATATCAAGGTCAAGACAGTAGTTAAGCTTCACTTTCTAATTTCAATGTTTCAAAAGACATAACTATAGTCTCTTAAAATATAGAGTAAAATCAATTGAAAAAATCAATAAAAATAACTCAGAATGATCACTAACTAGTCTACGGCCATACCACCATAAGCGCACTTGATATCGTCAGAATGATCATGAACTAACCAGTTCAACAGTGACACCCTGCATACAAATTATTTGAAGTCAAATTGAATACACAAGGATATGATAAACTCTTGCAGAATTAAGAAAAAAATCACTTTGTTATTTTGCATTTTAATATTCTTCCATTTAAATAAATATTTTTATTTTTTAAATAATAAATAGAGTGGAAGGAAACTTTTGGAGGTGATGGATATGTTTACAGCATAGATTGTGGTGATGGTTTCAAGAGTGTATACTTATCTCCAAACTCATAAAATTGTACACGTTATATATGGAGAATTTTTAGTATGCCAATCATACCTCAATAAAATGTTTTAAAAATTATTTTCATGTTTATCTCATCAAGGCTGTTTGCTTCTTGGAATATACATTATCTTAGACTAATGTGTATCAATAGCTGCTACATAAAACTGTATAGTAACTACTCATTATGTATTTGTTAGTTACAAGTTTAAGTTTGTTCAGTATAATGATCCATTCTCATATAACTACCCAATCAACCACTGGTAGGCATAATGTTGGAAATACAGAAGTAAATGTCATTTTATGGGGGAAGCATTATTCCCAAGTGAGAAGGGGAAACAATCAGAGGCAAATGAAAAAGTAACTAGGCTTCATCTTTATCCTTTCATCATTACCCATCTTGGTTTTTATTAAAGCACCATAGCTTTAATTAAGTGTATAATCTGGAGTCACAGAACATGGAATCAAATTTTTAATCTACCGTTTCTAGATATGTGATTTTAACTTAGAAGAGACTCTATTTATTCCTTGTTAAAATGAATATAGAATTAATACCTACGAACAGGATTGCTTTTGTTAATTAAATAGATTAATTTCTTACTATTATAAAGTAACTAATTTCTTAGTATTATAAAGTAACTAATTTATTACTTTTATAAAGTAATTTCTTAGTTACTATTATAAACTATCTCACTTTATAATGGGAATCTGGATTTTTTTTTTTACTGTACCTACTCTTTCATATTTTCTTTACTCTGTTGATATAACAATTGAATAGGAAATGACCCAACATAAGGGCTTATTTGAAACATAACCTAGTGACTCTATAAAGAGGAGATTTTCCTTTTTCAGCATCTTCTGTTTTCAAGAGCTTCAATATATACATTATGTGTGTATCTTTGATGTTTGTGTATATTTGCTCCAAAAGAACAAAGCTCCAGCAGATTAAATTTATATTGTTACAGAATGAAAAAATATTACAACATTTTTTATTGTGGCCATGGTTAGTAAATTTTAAAAGGTTATGTCAAAATATGTATTACATATCTCAAAGTGACACCCAGTAAATATGCCCACCTTCATACCAGGAAAAACTATGAGAAAACAAAGAGAAAGATACAAACTTTATTTATGATTAAGTCTAATGTGGAGGTTACAATTTGTCAGCCAAACTGACCCACTAGCTTAATCTCTGAATCAAGTAGATTACCCATTCAGTCACAGTATAACTAAATGAAGGTAGCTTTCCCCCTCTTCAGGATCAGAACCCTCTCCTGTGGGAAATGCATGCCCAAGGGAAAGAAGGACATAGCAGTATTAATTAAGCATTGTTTTTTAAATCATTTCCAAGTTTCCCTTGGTGAAATTAGTTAAAGGGGGTTGGAGTGAGAAGAGTTTTAAGAGAATTCTTACTACTTGGAAAGAACCATCAGGAATAGAGACTAAATAATGCCCCCATGATCATTCCTCAGCTGCTTTTCCTTAACCTATCTGACTTAATCATTAAGACCATGATTAACCAAAGACAAGATTATTTGTCTTGTTATAGGTGATTAACAGTCTGACAGCACAAGCGTGCTCCCACCTTCCTGATACTGACCCTCGGAAAACAACCCCTCCTTCTTTGAAAATGGTTAACATTTTGCCGTTTGGGGCTCTGAAATGATCTGAATAATACACTAATTAAATTTCATGTCAAATCTACTCTGCTCCAAGGCTGAAAATCTATTCTCTATTCCATTTCTCATCCCAAATTAGGTTTATCCAGATTACAACATAGCCTATCAGGAATTATCCAATTAATTTAAATGACTTAGAAATTTAATAATAAAATCCATAAAGACATTCAATAATAAAATGTCAACACCACAGACATGCCATAAATTTGAATATAAGCCCCTTAGCAATATGAACTTTACAAGAAGGTATTAAAGTTCAAAGATTAAATCCTCTCACTAGTTAAATTTCAAGTCTGAAATAAAAATATCCTGCCTTAGTATATATGTTAAAGATCCAAAGGAATTAAAATCTGTCCCAATATCATATATCACTTTGCCTTAGCCAAAGTGGTTCTTTAACCTCAGGCAGTGTTTGAGTTCTGTCAGCTGCTTGAATATGAGATATCTTTTGTTGGAACTATTGTGGTTCCTTCAGAGACCCAAAAGTTGTATTAGCTTAAGGCCAAGTCTTGAGGTATCTCATATTGTTATTTAATAGGGCAAAAATATTACAGAACTCACAACTATTTAAAAACAAGCTTATTCCCACTCTGAGAGGAATTAAGTCTAGGCAAAATTATGTTTTCAGAATCAATCTCTTGGTGATGTCCAAGACTGTAGCAAAGATTCAGTGATATTTGAGGGAGCAAGTGTCTATGAAGATTTTTGTTTTCAAATGCATCATTCGTCAAATGCATGATATTAAATCGGTTAATGACTTTTGTTCAGAATTAACAATGTGTGAACTTGAGTTGAACTCGCTGAACAGCAATGAGTGTTATTCAACTATAGATAGACTTTTGTTTAGCTTTATGTGTTTCCTATATCTGGGCTAAAAATATGCTTAAATCTCTTAGGCCCAAGAACCCTGCCTCCTAGGGAAGACTTCCAGGTGGTATTCATATGTCTTCAGCTAGTAAGCAACATTTAGGAGAACATAACTAAAGCTAATATTTTAAATCTGAATCTTAGTTCCACTCAACCTACAGAGAACCAGTACCTCTGTCTTGTTCTCCTTCAGGTGCTGCCGTTCTGCCTTTCTTCTCTTTAGATTTTCATATTTTTGTAGGCAAATTTGTAAGCCCATGTATATAAATGTTAGCAGCTTGAAATTAAATAATCATTTCTCCCCCACTCTTGATCCCATGATCAAGCTACATGCACTTAAGGTTAGTTCTTCTAAAGATTTCCTTGTCTATTTATGCCTATTCAAATTTAAAGGAATGGATCTAAAGTTACTTATCTAAATCTCATACTGATAATTTCTCAGTAGTTGCTCTCTAAGGCAAGCAAAACTCATTAGTTCAAAAGGTCTAGAAAGATTACATTATTTCAAAAACAAAACCATGCCTACTAGAAAAATGCATGCCTGTGTAGAGGCAAATAGCAGCCTTTCATTCTAAAGTTGTGTGCCTCTGCTACAGGCCCTCCAGGCTGGCTCCTTGCTGAAATTTGTTTGGGTAGTATATGCTTCTTGGACACTGCAGCAGTCTACTGAAATTACCCACAAATTTGCCAAGACTGGACACACAGCCCTCACTTCTGCTAAGGCCTAAAATTTACTAACTGTATTCAAGGTGACTCAGTGGATAGCCTTACTATAAGTAGGAGTCAAAATACTGTGTGGCTCCTTCTTTAGGTCAGAACAGTTTAAAATCATCTAATTACTGCAACAACCTGCTCAGCCACACTGAAACCTCTACAAACCACCAAGTTCAAAATGCCCTGTCCACATATTAACCAATGTTTCTATACTGTACCTCACCACAGGACACTGGCATGTTATTTTGGTCTGAAATTCTATTCCCTACTTTGTTTTTCTCCATTTCTGACCAATGCCCAATTGTTGGAGACTTTGTGGCAACTCCCCAAATTGTCCCTCTATTCTCTGACAGAGTTGAGAAATAAAGGAATAAAAGATGGTGATTCAAATATTACTCTTGTTGCTAATAGCTTAATTGGCAATGTTGCTTTGCAGATCAAAATGGGCCTACAAACTGAACCCCAGACTGGGAAGACCCTAGACACACAGAGGCAATCCTGTAGTGGCAGGGATCCCCACATAGTGGAGGAGAGCCTGTCCTCTGGAGGATATGGGGAAGCTATCTTCCAATAGAGACAAGTATAACTGAACTGAAGATGTACAGTTCATTTTTTGATTTTTTACAAAAGGCAAATAAGCCTACCTTTTCTTGAGTAGAATGAGTAAAGAAAAGTGAAGGCAAACCAGCTGTATGGGACTATTTTGTTACTTATATTTGAGTAGAGTGATGAAGAGAATCACCTAAAAGCTCACAAACTAGTGAATGTATAACATGCAGTAACTTCCGGTTTTAGATATCATTTAATGCAAAAAACGATTACTAAATATTCAATAACATACTAAATTACTAAATATATAAATTGCTAAATATATAACAACAATTACTAAAAATACAAACTGTATCTTTAAAGAAAGTTTATGGAAACAAGTTATGTGCTAATTGTTTTTGCATTAATTACATCTGTAAGTCAAAGCAAGTATTTGATAAAATTCAAGCTTACATCTTTATTTCTACATGTGGATCTTAAAATAGTTATACTGATTGGTTTAACTTCTAGGAGATGGAGGGAAGATCTTTTTTGGAGAAATAGTGATTGTATTCGAGATTTAAATATAAACAACAAATAAACATTTTATGATGAATAGATAATTTCATTTAGGCAGAAATGTTTAGTTGCTTATCAGTCTTTCAAAAACTAAAGATTTTTCTATTGATATTTATTAAAGTTCAAAAATCAATACAATCTACTTTCCTTCTTCTTCTGTCAGTATAATTAATAAATTATTATTTTACCAAGGTCTAATTTATAACCAAAAGGCATGTTAGGTCTGCCTAAATAGTAGAAAAGCTCATTCAGATGGCTGGTCAT
This sequence comes from Physeter macrocephalus, assembly GCF_002837175.3. Lineage (NCBI taxonomy): Eukaryota > Metazoa > Chordata > Mammalia > Artiodactyla > Physeteridae > Physeter > Physeter macrocephalus. The sequence continues at coordinate 27,626,489 of NC_041228.1, read as the reverse complement.
TGGAGTTGAAGGGCATTTCAAAAATCATCCAGCTCAACCATCTCAATTGTGTTAGGTCCCACAGCAAAGTATGTGGTAATAATGAGATGATACTCAGTTCTTCTGATTTCTGTTTCAGTACCCTTATCTGTAGCAAATGGCCTCTTACTTTTTTTTTGTACTACTACTGCCACATTCAAGATAATTTCAGTGAGCTCTCGGAACAATCACATTAAATGATTCATTTGTACATACTGATATCCTGAAATAGAATCAGCGTAGGGACAATCCTTGAGTCCTTAGGAGTATTAGGAGTTTGGCTGACAGCAAACCCTATCCTATTTTTCAGTTACAGGAGGTGCACTGAAGCTTGTTAACTCTATGTCATGCAGCTCAGGAAACAGTGATAGCCTGAGTCAATCAAAGATTGAGCATTAACTCAATACTAGTTTCAGAACAGGTGTAGTTAATGTTGTACTCAGAAAGGAAAATACTTATTTCAATTAGTTCAATTCTGTTGACATGAAAGGATTTTATGAAATAAGATGCTACTGTATAGTAAGAATAATGTTTATGCACTGAAGATATTACAGAAGGTTGAAAGTTAACAATTTGGCAACAAACAAAATATGGCTTCTATGAAAAAATGTGTAGAAAATGTCTTACTTTATATGACTTCTGGAGTGCCAGGAAAGCTCCAGATCCCTAAACTATTTTTCTCATGAGAATGTTCCTATATCTGAAATTCCACTGTTATAAATTATTGATTTACTTTTAACTTATTATTCTCTGTTAAAATGGAATTGTATCTTTAGAAGATGGTACCTGAATAAGATAGAAGAGAAACAAAACAAAACAAAACAAAACCCTCTGGAGTAAGGAAGTATAGCTAATTACCAGACTTTAATTCACACAAAAGGGCTCATTCAAAAAAAGCTCATTCTAGTAAGTAGGGAGTCTAATCTATTAAGGCACTGGACAAAAATAAGGCAGAAAGAAATTTTACTACATCCTTAATGTCTTGCATTAGCCTCACACTCTATTCATCCTCCACTTGAATTGATACACTATGATGGGTATGATAGTGGTCACTCTTCTTGAAACATGGCTTTATATCTATAGAGTTCATTGTTCTCCTTCTCCTTCTTCTTCCCCTCGCCCTCCTTCTCCTTCTTCTTCTCCATTTTTGGGTGAGAGCTGATGCACCTGGACAAATCTTAAAGTATTGTACACACATGAAGAAATCTGTACCATAACTGTTCTAGTCGGGAATGAGGAATCAATCTTCTTTCTTTTTTTAAATTTCAGTCTCTAGAAATAGAGTCCGATTTCTCTCTGCCTCATTACTCTCTAAATTATAATACTATGAAGAAAGCCTCATCTCTAAGACAGCTTTCCTTTGAAGACTCCCACAATGAGCTACAACTTTCTCCTTATTGGCTGAACATGTCACAGCCTCAGTAATCAGAATGTATAGTGTATTAATGTAACTGCTGCTTTCTTTATTAATTCATTTGGACATCATTTATTTATTGAACAATGTAAAAATAAGTGTCTTTCAAGGAAATGAGAAACATTCTAGGTATTTTGTTCAGTCATAATTTTATACAGGGAACTGTGCAGATAGTACAGGACCTGAAAAGATAAAGAAGAGATGGTGAAGTGACATGAACAACAATTAGGAGGATAGTTAACGTCCAGGATAGGACAGACACAGAAATGAAATAGTATTACTAGAACTCAGAAGCCAAACCACCTGTAACTATACAGGGACTCCCAGGAAGGATCTGGACAAGTAACAAGGCAAACAGGGGAGATGCACCTGCTGCAGAAAACTCAACTTGAGAGGGAGCTAGAGAAAGAGGAATACCCTGGATTCTCCCCTTCTCTCTTTCATTTTCCAACAGTGCCTCAATGGCTAAACTAGTAGCCACTGAGCAAAACAAAAACAAATACAAAAACAAAAAAAACCCTAAAAATTAGAGTTTTCATGAGAACAGTAAGGAATTAATTGAAATTCAAATAATAAAAATTGGTACAAATGCCAACTATGCACCAGGCACTCTTTTAAGTAATAGGAATTCAGTAATAAACAAAATTGACCAATTCCCTGTCCTTGGGAGTTTACATGTAGTACTTAATATGTACCAGTTACTCAAAATTACTGTAAATATACCAACATACTTTAAAAACACTAATCCATTAAACCTTATAAAACTCTATGGGGTGAATATTATTACTGTCTTTCCCACTGAGATGAGAAGTGGAAAGACAGGGAGGTTGAATCCCTTCAGGCACAATGCTTACAAGTGACAGCCAGGATTCTAAACAAGCATTCTGGCTCAGAGTATGTTCTCTTTAATCCTATTCTACCTTATGATGCTTATAGTTTCTATCATTTACTTCATATCATAAATTAAGATAACCATACACATAACATTGAGGAAATTTTTAAAAATCTTAAAGGGTTTACATACTAAGATTTAGAATATTTCAAACCCTTAGCATAAATTTGTTCACTACCCCCCACAAATATAAAAATTATTTCAAACATAAGTGGATGGCCATGTATTATTAATGTTGCACAAAAGCATACTGAATTTCATGAGCAAAAACAAAAAAAGAGAACTTCTAGGGAATGTTTCTACACCTCAGTTTTTAGGATTTTCAGATGGTGAGAACAAAGAATCAGAACCAGAAAATAGTAATGTAAATTAAATGTCACATGGAGATAGGGGGCCCCATAAGGGCAATGACAATATTTGAATATAGAATATGAACTTAGCCTACTTTACAATTTCTCCACGGCTACACAATATCAAAGAAAGGTAATAGAGGGATTTTCTAAATTACTGAGTGTAGCATTCTAAATGCTTGTTACAAGGCACCAGAAGAATTCACCAGAAGAGTCTATGCTGTGATTTCCTTCGTAAATGTGTCAATGTGAAAGCATTTTGATGCAAAATACCTTTTACCTCTTTCCCCCTGACACCAGTTTCTTTCTTCCATCCATGGTTCTTACAAGAATACTTGCTGTGTCTTGTCCCAAATGAGTGGCACATCTTCTGGTTTAAAATTATATGGATGCAGGTCATAATGACTGACTATATGATCTTTGATTCTTTTTAACTTAAAAACAGCTCCTAAAGTTTAAAACAATTGAAGTGTGAACTGATGACTGTGGAATCCCTGCTGCTCTTCGTGAATGATATATGAAGTGAAAATCTCTGCCTAGTGCATGGAATACTGACATCATGTAATTATAGCCATGCAAGCCAGCAGTCCATTTAGGCAGAAGGCCATTAGAAAAAGCACACCTGTTCTACAAGTAGTTCGGTCTGCATGAAGGATACTACATGATGGGAGCCTTAGGTCTGCAGTCTAAACTTTTATTTTCCCATTCCCATTTCTCAGCTACAAGGTTTATGTTTAAAAGTCATTCACATCCCAAATTCCTTCTTATCCTAATTTCAAATAGGTGTAAAATTTAATTTCTTAAAAATACTGAAATTCTAGTTATCCACTTACACTGTTACATAAAAGCAATTTTTAAAAACCTATTCACCTGTTTGTGGAACTCTCCTTTTGTTAGTATTAAGAGGAACTGGGGCTTCCCTGATGGTGCAGTGGTTAAGAATCCACCTGCCAATGCAGGGGACACGGGTTTGAGCCCCGGTCTGGGAAGATCCCATAGGCCGCGGAGCAACTAAGCCTGTGTGCCACAATTACTGAGCCTGCACTCTAGAGCCCGCGAGCCACAACTACTGAGACCACGTGTCACAACTACTGAAGCCTGCACGCCTAGAGCCCATGCTCCACAACAAGAGAAGCCACTGCAATGAGAAGCCCGTGCACCACAACGAAGAGTAGCCCTAACTCACTGCAACTAGAGAAAGCCCGCGCACAGCAACGAAGACCCAACGCAGCCAAAAATAATAATAATAATAAATAAATAATAAAAAAAATCAAGAGGAACTAAAGAGTAAAAAAGAGAACAGAGGCTTGACCATGATAATTGTCTTGAAATAAATGTGTGGCTTCATTTATTTTCTAAAGACAAATAAGAAGGTGGGTCGGCTATTCACAACTAAAAATTATTTATTGCAAAAATTCTGTAAATATATCTTTTTGTTTTAAGTATTTGAGCATATCTAAATATGCTTTTAGGACTTCCCTGGTGGCACTGTGGTTAAGAATCAGCATGCCAATGCAGGGGACATGGGTGCGATCCCTGGTCTGGGAAGATTCCACATGCTGTAGAGCAACTAAGCCAGTGTGCCACAACTACTGAGCCTGAGCTCTAGAGCCCGTGAGCCACAACTACTGAGCCCACAAGCCACAATTACTGAAGCCTGTGTGCTCTAGTGCCTGCGTGCCACAACTACTGAAGCCCATGTGCCTAGAGCCCGTGCTCCACCGCAATGAGAAGCCTGTGCATTACAATGAAGAGTAGCTCCTGCTCGCCGCAACCAGAGAAAGCCCACGCGCAGCAACAAAGACCCAACGCAGCCAATAAATAAATAAAACTTGTACTTATCTTTACAAAAAATAAATATGCTTTTAAATAAAATATGTACAAGTAAAATATTTCTTATAATTCTATGGTAGAATTGAACTCTTTATATTGGCACACTATATATATGCGGTGTAAATAAAAGTAATGATACTGATAAGAAAAAAACCAAAAATACATATTAGACCTTAAATACCCCAATACACGTTATCTTTATAAGTAGCCATCCTTGGAGTCTATGAATTTATAAAAATAATGTGATCACTGAACTTAATTTTGAAATCGTCTTGAGACTTGTAAGACTCATAGAACTTAATAAATTTGTTGGGCTTCCCTGGTGGTGCAGTGGTTGAGAGTCTGCCTGCCGATGCAGGGGACACGGGTTCGTGCCCCGGTCTGGGAAGATCCCACATGCCGCGGAGCGGCTGGGTCAGTGAGCCATGGCCGCTGAGCCTGCGCGTCCGGAGCCTGTGCTCCGCAACGGGAGAGGCCACAACAGTGAGAGGCCCACATACCACAAAAAAAATAAATAAATAAATTTGTTAATACAGGAAAAATCATATAACTTTTGTATAATATGATATTTAGGTAAGGGTCACTAAACATTGGAGACATTATGAAAGTCAACATCAGGAAGCATGTCTTTTATTAGCTTTACAATTTCACAGTAAATTAATTTATGACGTTTCCCCTATAATTATCCACTAAGGTACAGGGATTTTTACATCCAGAACTGGTACTCAGATTTAAACCCCCAAGACCACACTGGGCTTTGTAATGCAGGGGCAGAGAGTATACAAACCATATTTCTGCTCTGACTGCTGCCTCTTTGTCATGCTCACCTGTAGGGGGTACAAGAGGGAGAGAAAAGCCTAGAGGGAGAATAGACTCTCCTTTCTGTTTTCTACCTGTTGATTTTTCTTTCTTTTTCTATTTGCTTCCTATTTGATTCACTACAGTGACATAGTAGTAGGCCATTCACAACAGTGACAACCAGTGAACAGTCTGTTCTAGTAAGAGCATGATTCCTTTCCTAAAAAAGTCAACACTTTCAAAACCATCCTCATCATATACCTTCAGAGATGCCAGCATTCATGAAAGACTGAACGAGACTGAATAGAGGGTTAATATGCTATTATGTAAAACGTCTGGACCCATCCATGGGGCCCTCTGTTGGCTTTGAGAAAACAGTACCAGCTGAGTAGTACCTTCTCATCAGGAGTCTAGACTCATGTGGCTTTTCTTCCTATCTTTTAAGTTTTAATTATCCCCCTCTCTTCTCTTTGTTCCACCAACCCTAGGTGGACAGCTACCTTTTGCAGTTGCTACCTCCATGTACTTCATGTTTTTTAATGCCTTGTCTTCAATGACAATTGTCCACTATTCTCCCATCCTTGTATATTTTTGCAATTCCTCCCATTAAGTGGAGTTACTTCCCTTCCTCCTGAATCTGAGTTGGCATTGCAACATGCTTTGACCAATAGCATGGGACAGAAATGAAGCAAGACAACTTCGTATTTGCTCTCTTAGAGTTTTGCACCACCATGTAAGAAGTCCAACTTTGCTGTTTTCAGAGAAGCAGAAGCAGACCCTGACATTTCAGCTACCCTGAGATGCCAGACATGTGGATGAGCTGTTAGGATTTTCTAGCTCCAGCTGAGCTCCCAGTTGCATGAAGTTGCATGATTTATCCTAGTTGGACCATTTAGAATAGAAGGACAGCCCGGATGATCCCTGCCAACCCACAGAATCATTAGAAAAAATAAATCATGATTGTGTTAAGTCATTAAGTAAAGGAGTAGTTGGTTACACAGTAGTATACAACTGATAAAGCCTTTTTAGTTTTTCAAGAACTAAACTTTATGATAAATGTTGTCTGTTAAAACAATTGTGTTTTGTTTTTGTTTTTTTTAAATTGGGGTATAGTTTTTTACAATGTAGTGTTAATTTCTGTTGTGCAGTTTCTGTTTCCTGGCTGGACCATGACAGATTCAAACATAAATACTGAAACCAATAAAATGATTTGTGCAAAATGGGATTACATGTTTTGCTAGTGTTTTCTACATGCTAAACTGGTATTTAAAAAATAACATTAATTCTAAGCCATAAAGAAAATAATTATAACAGAAATCTGATTTTCAGAAAAATTTAAAGAATTCATTAAACAGGATAATGATAGGATAGGCTAATAGCTACTTTTGAAGAAACAGCACATTTTATTAAAGGAAATGTTTGGTATTTAACTACACACCTACTATTTGTCTTAAATCTATTGTACAGGTCACTGATAATATATTAAACAGAATCACATTCAGGTCACTTTATATATTGTCTTCACATGAAGACAATAAAGCTAATATTATGTTACCAATGAAACTATTATAATGAAACTGTTATAATGCATTAATAGCATTTTTTATTGTAGAGTGAAATACTGTCAGTGTGAGGTGCTATTAATGGATAATAATTATGGCAGTGAGTGTTAATAGGTATGAGTTGATGGATAAATTGTAACTATAATGGGTTTAGTCAGTGTGAGGTGCTATTAATGGATAATAATTATGGCAGTGAGTGTTAATAGGTATGAGTTGATGGATAAATTGTATGGGTTTAAAACATTAAGTCTTAAATTTGGTTTACGAGAAGATATCAATGAGAAATGATATTAGAAAGTTTGTAATAGTAAAAGGCCATAAGACAGAGACATTTTACTTTTCAAAGCATTTCAACAGAGGAGGTTATGATATTAAAGAAGACTGTCTTCCACAGACAGATCTGAGCAGGATTCAGCATAATTTTCTTGGAATCAGGTACTCCTAAGACCATCAAGACATAGAAAGAAAACATTCCCAGGAACCACATAATATCAATTTATTTATATCAGAGCATTCTATCAAGGCAGGATTTTAGTACATCAAGATGCATAGAAGACCACCAAATCTGCAAGTATAAGGAGTATCAGAGCATGCAATAATGTGGAAGGAATGAATCTCCAAATTTTACCCTCATGAGTCTTTAATAACAATCAGTCCTCAATCAGGGGAGAGGGGAGGATGCACAAGCCCTATAATAGCAATGGTATACTGTGTTTCCTTCTTCTTTTTCCTTTTAGTGAGTCTTCCCTAATACCCTCAGGTGAAAGACCTGAAATAACTTCTTCCTGCTATGATTTTTTTTTTTTTGTGGTATGCGGGCCTCCCTCTGCCGTGGCCTCTCCCGTTGCGGAGCACAGGCTCCGGACGCGCAGGCTCAGCGGCCATGGCTCACGGGCCCAGCCGCTCCGCGGCACGTGGGATTCTCCCAGACCCGGGCGCGAACCCGGCTCCCCTGCATCGGCAGGCGGACGCGCAACCACTGCGCCACCAGGGAAGCCTCATTCCTGCTATGATTTTAACGTGTATATCTCATATAAAACCAATTTATACTCTTGTTTAAATACATATAATGCTTGAAATAAAGTTTCATGCCTATTTGTAACATCCTAAGACTAGGAATGCTGTGAGTTTCCTCCAGTGAGTACAAAGTGTGTGTGTGTGGGGGGGCCAGTTAGAAATGAATAGTTGATAAACAGAGGTAGGAAGTAACTTCCACTTCTGCAAAATAGTATTGAAAAATATGTGTATGTGGGTAGGCAATTGGAAAAGACACACGGAGGACAATAAAGATAGTCAAATCATAATCCTCTGTATGCCTGTCTGAATAAAAGTTCCACATCTGAAAAAAATGTAGCAAACAATCTGTAGTTTTTGTGAAAGTTACTTTAGTAACATTTATAAGGTGCCTACTCTCTGCCAGGCATTGTTCTAAATTCTTTATACATATGAAGTAGATCAGTCCTCACAACATTATTACTTAACCACAATTATTACTACCATTTTATAGATGAAGAAACAAATAGTAGGTAAAATCACTACTCATATCATATAGCTAATTAATGGTGTAGTCAGGATTTAAAAACAAGTTATGTATATACTGCTGTGACTATGCTTAAAATTATGCTGTTTTCGCTAAAACATATGTGATTAAGTTTCACCACCAAAATAATAAATCAAATTAGATAAAAAAGATGTTCTGCAACGTTTAACTTGCATATCAAGTCAATAAAAACCTATTTGCTTGAGTTCATTGTAGAAGGAGAATTCTGACCATCAAAGGAGGGAAGAATTGTCTTTTTTATGCATATCAAAAAGTACACATATTTATATAAATAGCATAGAAAGCAGACATTTTTGCAGTGAATGCATACTGTGTCCAACATTGTAGGGCATGCACTCTATAACACAGTAATTTTCCACATTATGAGCCTGGGTTTCCTAAGGTAAAAACTAGGCAATAAACGTTTCCAGATTCCTTTGCTTCTGGTGTGCACGCGTCTTCCTAGGTACTGCCAGTTCAAAGCAACCCAATGAGTCTTTAATTCAAAAGTGGTTGTAGTTGCATATCTAGCAAACATTTGGGAGAGGTGCAACTATCTTTGAGGGTGGCAGAGGTGGTTTAATTTATTAACTATGTTGCTATGGTTAGAAACTTGTTATGCCTAAATGTTTGGTGTTTGTATAAATGTTTTGGCATGTGTGTACAATATTGGCTAATATTTTCAAATCTTTCTCTCAGAAGATAGAATCCCAGGGCTTACTTACTATGGGTGTACTAATGTACATGGGATATTTACGTATTTTCATAAATGTCTTATTAACTTACACAACTCTGATCAGCTTTGAATGTCCTGAATACTGCCTTACCTTCAAGAGCATTAAATATTATCATTAAAAAATGCCAATCTGATGGGTGAAAAATGCTGTCTTACACTTAATGCTTATTTCTTTGTTCATATTTTATTTGCATTCATATTTTATTATCCATGTGTATTTTGTTTTTAGTTTTCTGTTGACGTCCTTTAAGCATTTTGTTTGTATTCTTTTATTTTTTTCTTTTACACTTGCAAGCTAGAAATATATTAAATATGTTAACTCTTGTTTCATATTGGTTAAAAGTAGTTGTATATTTGTTTTAGAAAGAAATAAATTATAATTACAGGTGTTGATGATGTTAACAATAATAATTATAATTTTGTTTACTGTTTTACTTTTCATGTACAAAATCCCCTGACAAGTGGAGAAACAACTTTGGTTATTCATGTTTTATTTTTAAATTATTTTTGAAAAGCGCTTACTTGTTCAAACCATAACAATGGTTTTAGAATTCAAAGAGCTAACAAAAGGCTAGAATATGCAAGGAAAATTTAGGTATTGAAAGCTTATTCTTACATAAATATAAGTGAAATGACATATGTTAAAGTATATATAAAAACATGATTTTATTAACTCGTAAATATGTATTAAGTACTATTTATGCTGTTTTTTATTGGTAACATAAAAGATACAAAATGAATCATAATGAAATTTTTCTTAATGCACTTTTGCTTGGTAAATGAATAATAGTTTAAAAAACACTTAATAGTTTTAAAAATATTATTTGAAAATGTTCTATTGTTTTACCACCATAAAAATTCAATTAGTGAAATCAATGTCAGTTTTTTTAGTGGGCTTTTTTTCTTTTTTCAGAAATGTTGCTATACGTCTTTCTACACAACAAATACAATGACTGAGCAATTCTAACAAGGGGATATACATGGAGCTCCTGAAAGGGAGGAAGAACAAGAAAAATGACAGAACTATGGAAAAATAATCAAGTGTCCTGTGCAGATGGGAAAAGGAAGTCTGCCCAGAGGAAGTACTGAATTCTAAATTATAAAACTTAATTTTCACAACATGCTCTGGTTCATGTGGGCTGGCATTAATAAACAATGACCCGATTAAAAAAGATAGGTGTGTGATGTTGGGTCTTCCATGAGAAAATGTTTATCAGCACCAGATGAGTATCTGAGGAATGCCACATTGAAGTCTGTCAAAGGTGATGTGGAAAATCTTGGAGTCTAAAGGTTAGGTAATGGAATGAGTGATGCTTACTTTTTTTTTTGGAACTGAGACTAATTTGCTGCCTTGGTTTTAACTCTCAAATTTTACTAGTTAGAATGTACAAACTAAAAATAACTGAAGCTGACACTTTGATCAAGATGTGGATTATGGTAGAGGAATGGCGTGTGGAAAACTTTGTGGCTGATAAGCATTTTAAATGTAGAACAAACAATGTGTGCATTTTTTTTCTTTTTGTAAGTTAGAATAATAAGTGTCCAATATTTGCCTTTCTCTTTCCCTGTGAGAAACAGGAAAGGGCATTTCCCTCATATTGTCTATTTAAAAATATAACTGAGAGCATAAATTTTACAGTGGTTAGAGTAGGTGATCTGAAGCATTTTATGCATTTTCATGAAAACCTCAAGGTTTGCCTGTTTATTCTGTTTAGAAGGACTTTAAAAATCTATACAGGAATTTGGAGTGCTGCACTTTTGTATGAGCAAGGGAATGTAGGAAAAGGATCATCTACAATTTGGCATGTTTATCAGGTAGGGACCAATGTGAAATCGATGTTATCAGGATATAACAATGCAAATTATTAAGCAATAATATTGAACAAAAACAGCTGGTATATTATATGATTGTTTACTTACAGGAAAGAAATCAAATGGTTTTGTAAATGCATACTTAAGAAATAGACATTGAAGCAAAAATTCCAAATGAAGACTTGTGAAATGAGTTTTGTTTAGTTGTCCATTGATTAATACACATAAATATAAACAATAAAACTACTAATCTCAATTCTGAATTTCACTTATGATAAATATATTCTAAATTTTATGTACGTTCCCTCTTAGAATCAAGCATTCAAATTTTCATTTTTATTGTTACTATATATATTTTTTCTCTGATTATCTATCTATCCAATTTTTTTGTCTTGCAATCAAAAATCTGGATAACTAATCTCAATTTTTCTTAACATTTAGATCGATACCAAAGATAACACATACAGAAGATAAGTAACAAATCAATTTTTTAAAAGTTTAGCAATAAATATGCCTCTTCTAAACTACCAATCATAGCATTCACTTGACACCTAATTACATCTCATCTTAATTTTAGTCAATTGGCAAATATTCTGAGTAGTTACTCTGTGAAAATGACCATGTGGATATAAACACATGTTAAAAATTGTTTCCCACTTACCCCTAACTCTTTTTTTTTTTTTTGCCGTACGCGGGCCTCTCACTGTTGTGGCCTCCCCCGTTGCGGAGCACAGGCCCAGCGGCCATGGCTCACGGGCCCAGCCGCTCTGCGGCATGTGAGATCTTCCCGGACTGGGGCACAAACCCGTGTCCCCTGCATCAGCAGGCGGACTCTCAACCACTGCGCCACCAGAGAAGCCCCCTATCTCTTAACTGAGTGAATCTTATTTCTTTGAGATGATCACTTTCTCCATCAAAGTACATGCTGTAAACATTTTATCATTTTTCCCCACATAAGTACTAAATAACTGCTATATCGTACAGTAGGTACCTAAATAATTCATTTTATAACAAGACAAATGAGGAGGCACAGAATTTTAAGTACAAATATTGCTATGTGTGTGGGTTTGAAAGTTCCTGTGAGCTAACATGATGGATTTCAGCTAGGCAAAGTTAAACACATGTATTTGTTCAAGAATTAATTGTTTGGGCTTCCCTGGTGGTGCAGTGGTTGAGAGTCCGCCTGCCGATGCAGGGGACATGGGTTCGTGCCCCGGTCCGGGAAGATCCCACATGCCGTCGAGCGGCTGGGCCCGTGAGCCATGGCCGCTGGATCCCACATGCCGCGGAGCGGCTGGGCCCGTGAGCCATGGCCGCTGAGCCTGCGCGTCCGGAGCCTGTGCTCCGCATCAGGAGAGGCCACAACAGTGAGAGGCCCGCGTACCGCAAAAAGAAAAAAAAAAAAAAAAAAAAAAAAAAACTAATTGTTCTATAATTTATAGGTGGCAGGTTGGAATTCAGAAACTCAATCTATTTGATCAACTAGAATATATTTAAACCAAAATTGTCATGCTACTTTTTATTCCCAGAATTAGTGGCTATTTACTTTTTAACACGCTTTTATCTTTAGTGTTACTGTTTGAGAAATCAAATCAAAGACTACTACCTTCCAGATACAAGTTTGTTTGTTTTAAAAATGTAATGAAAGTATATCATTCTATCTAGTATGTATGTACGTTCTTAAATGTGCTGTCAAATTTCCCTTTTATGATTTAAATATGGTTATAAATTGTTTTGGTTACATTCTGCACCATAACAAACCAGCCTAAGATGTAATGGCTTAAAGTAAGTGTTGACAAAATACCCACAGTCTGCGGCCTGGTTTTGTACAACCTGTTAGTTAAGTATGACTTTCACACTTTTTAAAGAACAGGGACCGTATGTGGATTACAAATCCTAAAACATTTAATATATGACCCTTTGCAAAAATGGGTCAATAGCTAGCTTAAACCAACCACCATTTTTTTATATATCACAATTTGGATGGGGCTCAGCTGACTGATTTCTTTACTAGTCTTGCTTCAGGTCTCTCAGGTGGTTGCAGTCAGATGGTACCTGGGATTCAACTGATGTTGGTTAACTATAACCTTGTACTTCTCCATGTGGATTTTCTCTCCGGTTGTTACCTCATCATCCAGGACCTCTCCACACGGACTTCTCTGTTTACAGCGTAGCCTGGATTTCCTGCATAATGTCTTAAAGCCCCAAAAGCATAAAAAAGGAAGCTGCCTTAATGCTCTTCTTTTTTTTGGTGGGGGGGGTAGTTGGAGATCTTCCGTGTACTTTTTTTTAATTTTTCCTTGTTGGTTTATTTTAAATATAGCAGTGTGTACATGTCAATTCCAAGCTCCCTATCCCTGCCCCCCACCCTTCGCCCCTGGTAAGCATAAGTTCATTTTCTAAGTCTCTGAGTCTGTTTCTGCTTTGTAAATAGGTTCACTTGTATCTTTTTTTTTTTAGATTCTGCATATAAGCGATATCATACAATATTTCTCTTTCTCTGTCTGACTTAGTTCTCTCAGTATGACAATCTCTAGGTCCAACCATGTTGCTGCAAATGGCATTATTTCATTCTTTATCATGGCTGAGTAATATTCCATTGTATACATGTACCACATTTTCTTTATCCATTCCTCTGTCGATGAACATTTAGGTTGCTTCCATGTCTTGGCTACTGTAAACAGTGCTGCTATGAACACTGGGGTGCAGGTATCTTTCGGACCATGTTTTTCTCTGGATATATGTCCAGGAATGGGATTGCTGGATAGCTCTATTTTTATTTTTATTTATTTAATTTAATTAATTAATTTATTTAATCCAGCTTTATTTTCCTGGTAGCTCTATTTTTAGTTTTTTAAGGAACCTCCATACTGTTCTCCACAGTGGCTGTACCAATTTACATTCCCACCAACAGTGTAGGAGGGTTCTCTTCTCTCTATACCCCCTCCAGCATTTATTGTTTGTGGATTTTTTTTGATGAGAGCCATTTTGACTGGTGTGAGGTGATATCTCATTGTAGTTTTGATTTGCATTTCTCTAATAATTAATGATGCTGAACATCTTTTCATGTGCCTCTTGGCCATCTGTATATCTTCTTTGGAGAAATGTCTATTTAGGTCTTCTGCCTATTTTTTGATTGGGTTGTTTGTTTTGATGATATTAAGCCACATGAGCTGTTTGTAAATTTTGGAGACTAATCTCTTGTCAGTCACATCATTTGCAAACATTTTCTCCCATTCTGACTTAATGCTCTTCTTAATGCCTGGGCTCAGAACTTCCAGAATGCTACTTCCTCTGCATTCTATTTATCAAATTAGTCATAATTCCAGCCTGAATTCAACTGGAAAGACCCACCTCCTGATTTATGGAGTACCATTTGCATACTGTGAGGGGCACATGTTTTGAGACCATCCACCTCCTGGCCATAACAATTTATTTCCTTCCATGTGCCATGTATACCCATTCCTCACTAGACACCCCAAAGTACTGTCCCTTTACAGCATCAGCTTGAATTCTAGAATTCCCTTGTCTAAATTAGGAACAGTGTGGATGAGGCTCCTCTGGTGTAATTTCTGTTTCACCTCCTTGGATACTGACACTTTTGAACTAGGAACCTTTGAAATAGGGAGTTTTCTGTACTCCATTCACCCAACATATAACAGCAAGCAGGGACAAAGAATCTGTAGTTGGCTCTCACACAAATAAGTGAAAAGTAGTAGGAAGAGAGGAATAAGCAGCTCAAAGCAATTTTAATATGCAACTGGATATATATATCTAGTTCCTTGATTAGAGCTTCCAGCTCCATTAAAGTGGTTCCCCACAGATGTTGGCTCCAATCTCCAGCACTCACTTTGTCCTCTGAGTTAACCTCACTTTTATATAAGAAATGACTCATGTTTGCAGCTCAGTAACTTTTTCAGCCTGCATCCTGCTTATAGATTCTGAGGTCCCAGGGCGACTCTTGCCATTATGAATTTCATCTGTTCCTTTCAGAACACTGTGATATAATTCCTTTAATAATATTTATGGATTTTTGTGTGTCAAATTATAATAAAATCCTTTAGATTAAAAAAAATACCACTCATTTCTTTCAAAGGTGAAATCCTAGCCACCTTGGACCTCCTGTGAGGCTGCTGAGGTAGTGTCCTTAAGATTCTTAGAAATCCTATTTTGGACCAAGAGACTTTTTCATCTAGGTGAAAATGTCTAGAGATAACAAATTAGATTTTTCTTAGGTTTAACAAAGGCGTCTACACTAATCCTTGATCTAAAATTTACCCTGAGGTTAGGTTTTACTGTCAATGGCCCAGATTTGACCTTTACTCTGAGGCTACTGCCTACTTTATTTCCTTTTCCTTCTAGAAAAACTGAAAATAAGACAAAGTTTTTTTTTTTGGAGTTAGAACATTCCTGCTTCTTTATGTTTCCTCTAAATTATCCTGCCAAATTGAGCAGTCCCTTTTTAGCTCATCTGGCTTCTTCTATACTTCATCATCGACAGATTTTATTTTATTTTTTAACCAAAAAAAACCGTAAAACAGTTTACATTCTCAACATTCTGCCTAGATATCTCATTAGCCAGACCAACAAGTTTTATAGGTTTCCTTTCAATCTTTCGTGATGCCTTCGTTGACTGTTTTATTATTTTGTTTTGTTTATTACAACTTAGGTCTCTTTCTTTCCAGCTAAAATAATTTCCTTCTTTCCTTCAATCCTAAGTCTTCTCAAAGTGCTTCCAGCTTCTACCCACCACACTATCCCAAAATGAATGACACATTTTTTTTTTTTTTGGTGTGACAGCAATACACCATTTCTATATAACAGTCTATTTCACTTCAATATTGTCAAATAACAGATAACTCCAAAATTTGGTGGTTTATAGAACAACGATTTTATTTTATCTTGTGATTCTGTGGGTTGGCCAGAATGAGCTAGCAGGTTGCTTTACAGATCTAGCTTGAGGTCTCTTACGTAGACGTAGATGTAATCTTACGCAGGTGTAATCAGATAGTAGCTGGGCTGTCTGCTGCTTCTGTACTTCTCTTTGTGGCCTCTCTACGTTGTGTCCAATCTTCCAAGACCTCATCACGTGGCTCTCTTTCTAGCAGGACAACTTGGACTTCTTGGCAGCTCAGGACACTGTGATGGAGACCTTAGGCTGCCAGGTCTTCTTAATGTCTGGGTCAGAAGCCCTGAAACCCCACTTTAAAGTCCACATTCTATTGACAAAGCAGTCACAGGACTAGCTCAGGTTCAAGGGGAGGAGCATTACCACTTTTGATGGTAGATAGTAAAGAGGATGGTGAATAGGTTTCACACTATCTTTGGAAACCAGCTAACACATATCGGGGGGGCGGTGTGTGTGTGTGTGTGTCTTTAAAGCCAAATTAAATTGTTGAAAAGCAGGCTTATAATCTATTTTATTATTTTTCTTTCCATTTTGGAGAACAAAAAAGATGCTGGTTTACCCATCTTTTCCCACTGGGGGTAAAAAATAAAAGAAATGGATACTAGAAATAAAGTGAGGCAATGTATAAATCAGAATACTTTTTGTCAGTTTGCACCATTTTAGGAGATCACTTTTATTAGTCTAACTGGAACATTTAATTGCCATCTAGAAATCTGTGACAATACTGGAGTTTATAACAATTTGGTAATATAGTCTATCCTTGTTCTAAGGGAGGACTGTGGGCTGTATGAATGATATAATAAATTTGCCTTCAAAACTTGAAACCCAGAAAACTGGAAAACAAGTAAGAGCATTCAATACCACAAATGATAAAAACATTAGAATTGAAATTTTTGGAGGAGTTGGTGTCCCAGAATTAGCAACATCTTAATATGTGTAGCCTAAGACCCTGGCCCCTCACCCTGACAGTTACACAAATTAGACACTGAATGTCCAGTACTACTAAACTTTTATCATTGTGTAAATGGGGCAATAAGGCTCATATAGATAGCAATCACAGTTATCTTTTATAACAAATCATAATTTGGTTAACTGCTCAACTTAGAGACAAATTTTAGGAGCAACATTTAATGCTCAATTATTTCATCTCTTTTACTGATATTGAAAACAGCACTTGATTTCTCTTTGGAGGATTACATTTGCATTATTTTGTGAACGTTTGGAAAGAGTAGACAAACCGTTGAAAGACCATATTTTTTTTCTTTGTCTTTTAGGTGAAGGTAATTCAGACTTCCTTGTAATATATTTTTAGCTATGTTGATATCTCACATACAAACATTACTCAGATAATATTGCCATACCATATATTATTACCGAGGTGCTGGTTTCAATAGAAAGTAAATTATAAGTTCTCAGAATGTGAGTTGATGCCTAGAATTAGAAAGTTTTATGCAATTGTATGTGAAAATTATGCATGATAACTGCCAACTCCAGGTTACTGTAACACCTTTTGAAACTTGCTGAATTACTGAGTTTAATACTCTCTCTTAACATCCCCTCACTGTAGTGAAAACACCTGTACAATGATTTTATACTCAGGCAATATTCCAGATATGTTGCCATTCTTAAGGTAAAAACATGTGAATTTATTTTAGAAATTGAGCAAACTATTTTAATATAATCTCCACTTGGGTAATTACCTTGTGAAGAGTGTGCATACTTTTCTTTTTTTCAGCTCTTCTAATTTACCATGGCTGCATATTTGTACAGGTCCTGGAAGACACAGAAACTCACTCATTAGAATCCCTGCAATCTGTTAGTGTTAGTCTATGTGAAATTTACACTCCTTGCATGGAATTGATCACTGAATATATTAAATCTCTTTAGAGTAGATCAATTTTAGTATAGTGATCATTCTGTACTTTCCAAATAATTGTTTGGTTGAATATATAAATTAAGCTTCAGAGACATGTTTTTCTGAACTCCAATGTGCAATAGTGCAGATGCACAGTAAACCTTGGAGTATCATACAAGCAAATTGGCTTCTGAGCAACAATAGAGCAAATGGTGACTTTTGCACTCAAAGGAGACAAGCAGATGGTGAATAAAATTCAGAGAGACTCAAAATATTCCAAACTTTGAAAATTGTAGGAATAAATCACAAGAACAATATGAAAAGGGTTTGGCTGGTTTGGACTCTTACACCACAGTTCAAATAGCTTTATATGTGAAGAAACCAACTTTAATCCAGGTGGCTGCATGAATCACTAAAATTACAGGTGATTTAAATACCTCCTTAGTCTTGTGGAAGGTCAATATATTTTGCAATATGCTGACAAATACCCATGGCTTATGATTTCAGGCTTCCCTCTGGTTCCAATCCTATTGCTACCAAATTCTCTTACTCACTGTTGCCATGTCTCATTTCCCTGCCCAGCATCAATTCAAATATGGAACATTCAATTTTCACATGCTCTTATAAACTAATTAAACAATATATGTATATTTAGATAGCAAAAGATACTCAATATCTATGGGAAAATCATTAACATTGCGATGCAAATGGCAAATAAGGTTAAGTTAAATGTTTGATTTTTCTTAAACTTCCCTTGCTTATACACCTCTCCAAATTCTCCTAGATGCCATTATGAAGCCTTATTTCTCTCTTATGGTGCACTTCATATTTATCCCTTTTATCTGCTCCTATCACTTGACATTCCTAAGCAATTTAGATGAATAAAAGGAAGATAACTTTAAAAAATGTGAAAAAATTATCCATAGGGGAATGACAGCCTGGGGACAAGAATTGAGCTGTTATTCTTTGCTAAAATCAAGACGAATTATTTAACCTATTTAAATATTAAAATATTTAAAAATTAAAATTGAAAATATGCATGTAAAATACTAAAATTAATCATAATCCAGCATTGATATATAACTGCTGTTAACTTTTTAGTGTATTCCTTCCTATTCTTTGATATATGATTGTCTATCCATTCACCTAACATTACAGCTTATTTCTTTTTTTTTTTTTCTTTTTTTTTTTTGCGGTACGCAGGCCTCTCACTGTTGTGGCCTCTCCCGTTGCGGAGCACAGGCTCCGGACGCGCAGGCTCAGCGGCCATGGCTCATGGGCCCAGCCGCTCCGTGGCACGTGGGATCCTCCCGGACCGGGGCACGAACCCGTGTCCCCCACATCAGCAGGCAGACTCCCAACCACTGCGCCACCAGGGAAGCCCACACCTTATTTCTTTATAATAATTTTTATCTGCATATTTGACACTGTGGAGGCAAAGACCAACATATTAATCTATAAAGATAATAACATTTAGTAGACCTAAATGCAAGAGAATATGAAAAGAGGCTTGCTGAAAAATCACAGTAGATGGTTTATTATTCAGACTTATTAAGTAAATAAAATCTGATAGTTCAAGTAACTCATATGAGCTTTAGAATAAAGGAATAATTACTGATATTTCTTGGCAATTAAAGTGATACTTATGTTGCAAATTTTGTAGATTAATAAGTAAATTTTTAATATCCATGTTCCCTAAATGCAAATATGTTATTTTTGGCTGGTGATAGACCAAAAGTGTGTTCATTGTTTTTTTTAAATGATCATCAGACACATGAAAACATGTCATCTGTATTATATTAATAAGGAAATGGCTCAAGATAAACATATTTAACAGGAAAGTATCTCAAAAAAACTCTCAACAAACTAATATAGTGAAAGAATGACTTTTTCTCCCTAAAATCGGGAATATGGCAAAATGTCCTCTCTTACCACTTCTGTTCAGTATGGTGCATAAGGTTCTCGCCAGTGCAATCAGCCAATCAGGCAAGATGAAAAAATAAAAGATATCCGGGTTTCAAACTGCTTTACTCACAGGTAGTATAAACATGTATAAAGAAAACCTTAAGAATTATACAGAAAAAAATCTATGAAAACTAATGAGTCCAGGAAGAACTCAGAAAAAAGATCAATGTACAAAAGTCAAATGTATTTCCACACACTAGCAATAAATAATCCAAAAAATGAAATTAAGAAATTAAGTATATGCACATAGTATCAAAAGGAATAGTTAGAAGTATAGTTGACAAAAGAAGTGGAAAAAGGGAGACACACAAATCCACAAAATCCTCCTGAGGGAAATTTTTAAAAAATCTTAAGTACAGAAGAATATGTCCATGCATTCAAAAGCTTATGATTATTAAGATGGCAATTTCTGTTCTACAGATTTAGTGCAGTCTCTATCAAAGTCTAAGCAGAATATTTCAAAAGTTACAAGGTAACTCCTAAAATACATATGGAAAAGCATAAGACATAATCAAAAACAGCCTTTAAAAAAAATGGAGAATTTTCACTGCCTGACTTCAAAAGTTAGTATACAGAGGAATGACATTAGCAACAATGGCAGAGTAGGTAGTTTCCAGGGCTCATCTCTCCACAAAAACGGTGAAAAAATGAGCAAAAAGTGTCAGAATCAACTTGTGGGAACTCTGGAAAACAGTGAGAAGTTTACACGAAACAAGTGAACGCTAAATCAAATAAAAGCCACCTGAAAAGGAGTAAGAGGGCTTTGCAACACTTTACTTGTCCTGAGCCACCAGACTTCCCGACTCACCCTTGGTCTTGAAGAAGGCAACCCAGGTTCCCAGAGTGCGGCGCGACTCCACACGGAGCACAGCAGACCTCATAAAATTGCATCTGTCAGTCTTTCTAGAAGCTGTCTGAAGAACTGCTCTGTTATAACGAAATTGGAACTGAGAGAGGAAAAGTTGCTATGTAGCCGGCATCCTCAAAACATTGAAAGCCAAATGAAAAACCTCTCTGCCGCCTCGGACAAAGGATTCCCAGCTGAGAAAAACAGAAAACTATACGGGGTCTAAGAGGAAGAGCTGAGGAGAGAGCTTTTTCCGGGGAAGTGGGGTATGGGAAATCTCTGGCACAGTCTGGGGATTTAAAAGCCACGCGCATGCCCAGGACAAGGCGCATGCTCAGAGAAGACCGGAAGCTTTCCTCTTGGTCTGATCTTCCCGCTTAAAGCGGGAAATGAGTTGCCGACTGGAGCGCTGAGCAGCCTTGCAGAGCGTCAGAAGAGTGACCTAATAGAGCCAATCTTCAAGAACTGGAAAGGTAATGTTTTCTTACTTTTGCTTCAGGCATTTAAAGAAACCTCTGTTCACACGGCAACCTGTACCTGTTGCAAAGCTTTCTTTTGTTCCAGGCTCCACTGGAAACTAGCTGCTTTTAGGAATAGTCAGTAAATGCGCGGGAGTAGCACACCCGAATGAGGATTATACTGCCTCAAAATTCTGAGGCCCACTAGTCCGTTGTGTGTGTGTGTGCGTGTGTGTGTGTGTGTGTGTGTGTTTTGTAGGAAGGGCCAGATACAGGAACTTATTCATGGCTATAAAAGGGAGAGCTTGACATTCCCACACCACTGGACCTCTAGAAACTTTCCTGAGGTAAAAGGCCCCTGAATTTTTGTTGAATTTATTTCCCACCTGTGACACACAAATGTCTTATCAGTATGGCTAGACTAGTTGTACTTCCTGATTACTAGGTCCAGTCAGCATAATCTCACTAATGTAGTGGACCATTGCACTGTCTTGTGGAAGAGAAAGGGGAACATGGTCCCTGCTGATCGTGTTCCCCTTTTTCCCTTCCACAAGACATCACACCGGTAAGTCTGGAGAGTTGACGTACCTCTGAGGTATTTTGCTCTCTTTGCCAGCTGAACGCAGACTGCTCAGGTGGTCTTTATTAACAGGTATAGCGCAAAAAGCACTTTCCAGATCAATACCTGCATGCTGAGTACTAGGGGATCAAGTAATGAAACCACATCTGCAATAGCAACTGCGATTTGAGACATCACCTGTTTTAAGTTTACAATTCTTAAACCCTAGTGGCTTGCATTTGACCTTTCCTACCATGATAGCCCTCACTCTGCAGGTGCTGGAACCCATGTGGGAATTCTGTCACAGTGTACAGTGACACTGAATTTCTGGTGAATTTCTGGTGACTGGTGAATTTCTCCAGTCACCCTGATAAATGACCACAGTTCTCTCTGGAGGAGGCTGGTAGAAACATAAATATTACAAATTTTTGTCAGTGTAGCAAGGTTTTTCCTCAAGGGAACTTAACTTCTCCCTTCATTCATGGGATTCTGAGTCTAAAAATTGGCTCAAGTCTTGGAATTGATTGAGGGGCCATGGCTATCTTTTTGGGTTATTCAAGTTAGACTTCTGTATATAAGACCTAGAATTCTTCCACTTACACAGATCAGATAAGAATTTAATAGATTGCCCATCTATTTATTTTCTAGGTACACCATGATAAACTAGCCAACACCATAGGCCTTTGCAAGTCAGAGTGTTCTGATTCCTGCCTTGGTTCTGTAGTCCATTAGAGTAACCATGACCACCTTATTTTTGGCAATTAAGCATAGTCACCAGGCCACTGCAATCCAGGCTCCCATTACCATTACATTTCATGGGTCACAGTTTGATGGTAGTAGTTCCCCTTCTAATTTCTGGTCTACAAGTAAGAGCTACTACAGAGTTTTTCAAAGATGTTGGGGCTTCCCTCACAGATACATCTCTCATAGTCAAGTAAAAGATGTGTCCTTTGGACCCTCCAGGAGAGGTTGATTAGATCTACATGATAAGTACACTCTAACATTACAATATCCCTAGTCTCTGGATACCCATCTCTACATTATACCACAACAGTTTTAGCATTTTAACTTCATTTAGTATAGGCTGTGTTTGTCCTTTCAAGTTCCTCAAGCTAAAACATCAAATCTAGAATCTCTCTTTAGTGGCCAATACAAATATATTCAGCCTGACCCAACTTTCTTTGTATTCTTTTCATCATGACTCATCATGATTCAACATGACCCAATTATGACCCAGTCCCACACATATGCAGACTTTATTTTGTATAATTGTTTTAAAAATTCAGTTATTGGGCTTCCCTGGTGGTGCAGTGGTTGAGAATCCGCCTGCTGATGCAGGGAACACGGGTTCGTGCCCCGGTCCGGGAAGATCCCACATGCCGCGGAGTGGCTGAGCCCGTGAGCCATGGCCGCTGAGCCTGCGCGTCCGGAGCCTGTGCTCCTCAATGGGAGAGGCCACAGCAGTGAGAGGCCCGCGTACCACAAAAAAAAAAAAAAAAAAAAAAAATTCAGTTATTTTGGTGGGTAGTGCCCTATCTCATGGGTCTAGCTTTGTACCTCACCCTTTGGGGCCTACTAGGATTTGAGTCTAGTTTTAGTCTAAAAGCAAAGAGAGATGGTAGGGGTATGTCTTGAGAAGAATCAGCAGTAGCCTGCTGGAAAACTACCACAGGGGATGCAATTACAGTCTCTTCAGGCAAAAGAGGGCTAACCCACTCAGGCAGGGGAAGAATAGCAGCTTCTTTTGCAAAGAAGACTAAGCAGAATTGATGGGATCTGTGTCCCAGCTTCATCAGGATCCACCCATATCTCCCATTCCAGTTTTTAGGATTCCATTCCTTCCTAATCAGTAACTTCACTTTAGCAGCAGATATCCTATGGGATTGAGAATTCAATTTCTGTTGTAATTCAGCCACGTACAGGATGATATTCTGGGGTTGGTTTTTCAGAAATTTTGACCCAGCAGTGGCAGGAGATAAGGATTTCTTTCAGGGCACATAGAGAGGATTTTTAGGTCATTAATGCGGAGTTAGAGCTGAGAATGTTCTTTTCATTACCCATTTTCTCCAGCACAGTTAGGATCAACCAGCCAATCCCATTACACTCTTTAGTTTGAATAAAATGTTCTAAGATAGTAAATACACAATCACGCAGAATCTTGCATTTTATGAGGATATAATCTAACAAAATACTATTAAAAAACAAGTCAAAGAGAGTATAATTGATAGAACAGTACATAAACCACTAAATTAAACATTAATTCATTTTTCACTAATCTCAATTCGTAATCATTTCATATCATAATTCAATCCCTCTCCTTTTCTTTCTTTTTTGCTTCCTCTTTAGATTGCCCATCTTAGCAGAGGGAGAGGGAGAAGACATCAGAAAAAAGTAAACTAACATAATCAACAAAATGGCAAGCTTGTAGTCTTCAAGATATTAAGATTATGAAAGATATCCTGGACATATCATTGTGCTATAAATTTCTTTATTGGCTAGAGGGTAAAATTTGAATGGTGTTTGTAGATTAGATTAGATGGTAGGATGATTATCAATATTTATTTCCTGATTTTTATGGTTATACTGTATATATTTTGTGATTATTTTTTAGAGCAATTTCAGGTTCACAGCAAAATTGAGAGAAAGTTAGAGATATTTCATATTGCCCCTGGCCCCACACATGCATAGCCTCCGCAATTAATAACATCCCCCACCAGAGAGATATATTTGTTACAGTTGATAAACCTACATTGAAACATCATTATCAACAAATTCATAGTTTATATTGCAGCTCACTCTTGCTGTTGTACATTCTGTGGGTTTTGACAAAGGCATCATACCATATACCTATAATTATAGTATCATACAGTGTATTTTCACTACCCTGAAGATACTCTGTCATGCATTTATTCCTCCCCACCACCCCAACATGCTTGGATCTTCTTACTGTCTCCATAGTTTTGCCTTTTCCAGAATTTCATATAGTTGGAATCATACAATGTGTAGCTTTCTCATATAGGCTTCTTTCACTTAGTAATGTGTATTTAAAGTTCCTCCATGTCTTTTCATGGCTTGATAACTCATTTCGTTCTAGCTCTGAATATTCCATTTCTCAATATACCACAGTTTATTTTTCAACTGAAGAACATCTTTGTTGCTTCCAAACATTGGCAATTGTGAATAAAGCTACTATAAACGTAAGTGTGGAGATTTTTGTGTGGACTCATGTTTTCTACTCCTTTGGGTAGACACTAATGAGTGTGATTGCTAGATCATATGGTAAGAGTATGTTTAGTTTTGTAGGAAACTGCCAAACTGTCTTCCAAAGTGGCTTACCATTTTGCATTCTCATCAGCAAAGGATAAGAGCCCCTGTTGTTACACATCCTCGTCAGCATTTGGTGTTGTCAGTGTTCCTGATATTGGCCATTCTAAGAGGTGCATCATAGTATCTCAGTGTTTTTTTTTTTTTATTTTGCATTTCCCTGATGACAGATGATGTGGAACATCTTTTCATATGTGTGCTTTCCATCTGTATATTTTCTTTGATGAGGTGTCTGTTAAGGTCTTTGACTCATTTTTAAATTAGATTCTTTGCTTTCTTGTTGTTGCGTTTTAAGAGTTTTCTGTATTTTGAATAACAGTCCTTTATTGGATGTGTCTTTTGTAAATATTTTCTCCCAGTCTGTGACTTCTCTTTTCATTCTTGTGACAGTGTCTTTCACAGAAAAGAAAAATTTAAGTTTAATTAGGTCCAGTTTATCAGTTCTTTCTTTCATGGATTGAGCCTTTGGTGTTATATCTAAAAAGCCATTGCCAAACTCAAGGTCATCTAGATTTCTCCTATGTTATTTTATTGTTTTGCATACTACATTTAGGTCTGCAATCCATTTTGAGTTAATGTTTGTGAAGGGTGTAAGGTCTCTGTCTAGTTTTTTGTGTTTTTATAGTTTTTCTAGCACCATTTGTTGAAAAGACTGTCTTTGCTCCATTGTGTTGCCTTTGCTCATTTGTCAAAGATCAGGATGTGGTATTTATGCATGTATATTTCTGGGATCTATTCTGTTCCATTGATCTATTTGTCTATTATTTTGCAGATACTGTAGTGTGGTAATTACTCTAGCTTTATGGTAAGTCTTTAAGTCTTGAAAGTTGGGCAGTGTCATTCGTCTAACTTTGTTCTTCTCCTTCAATGTTTGTATTGGCTATTCTGGGTCCTTTGCTCTCCATATAAACTTTAGAACCAGTTTGTCAAAATTAACAAAATAACTTGCTGGGATTTTGATTAGGATTGCATTGAATATATAGGTCAAGTTGGAAAGTACTGATATCTTGACAATATCGAGCCTTCCTATCCATGAACATGGAATATCTCTCTGTTTATTTAGTTCTTTTTTTTTTAACATCTTTATTGGAGTATAGTTGCTTTACAGTGTTGTGTTAGTTTCTGCTGTATAGCAAAGTGAATCAGCTAGTTTCTTTCATCAGAGTTTTATAGTTTTCCTTATATAGCTCTTGTGCATATTTTCTTAGATTTATATCTAACCATTTCATTTTTGCAGGTGCTAGTGTATATGTTACTATGTTTTTAAGTTTAAATTCCACTTGTTTGTTGCCGGTATATAGAAACATGATTGACCTTTGTATGTTAACTTTTCATCCTGCAACCTTGCTACATAATCTCTTATTAGTTGTGGTTTTTTGGTTGATTCTTTCAGATTTTCTACATGGAGAATCATTTCAGCTGTGAACAAAGACAGCTTTGTTTCTTTTTTCCCAGTCAGTATATATTTCATCTTCTTTTCTTTGCTTATTGCATCAGCTAGGAGTTCAAATACAATGTTGAAAAGGAGTGATGAATGGAGACATCTTTGTCTTTTTCCCAATCTTACGGATAAAGCTTTGTTCACTCACCTTTAAGTATGATGTTAACTGTGTAGGGTTTTTTTTACATCTTCTTTATCAAGTTGAGGAAGTTCCTCTGCTTTCCTAGTTTACTAAGAGTTTTTATTACAAATGGGTGTTGGATTTTGTCAAATACTTGTTCTACATCTATTACTGCATGTATGTGATTTTCTGTTTTAGAATGTTGATGTGATGAATTGCATTAGTCAGTGTTCTAATGCTGAACCAGTATTGCATGTTTGGAATAAATTCCACTTGGTCATGGTATATACTTCTTTTTATACATTGTTGGGTTTGATTTGCTAGTGTTTTGTTGAAGATCTATTTTTGCATCTGTGTTCATCAGAGATATTGGTCTGTAGTTTCATTTTCTTGTAATGTCTTTGTTTTTCATGTTAGGGCAATACTGGTCTCATAGAATGAGTTAGGAAGTATTTCCTCTGCTTCTGTCTTCTGAAAGAGTTTGTAAAGAATTGGTATAATGTGTTCTTTAAATGTTTGGTAAAAGAAAGTTATATTGTAATTTTGGCAATACTCTTGCTACCTATTGATCTGTAGTAGACCATCCCAAATTTTAGACACTAAAGCAAACATAAAGTGAAAACATTTAAAGACATTTCCCACAATCCTGTGGTTGAGTGGACTCAAAAGGAAGATTCACACATGATTTCAGTGAGAAGCAAAGGCTACAGTGGTCTAAAGCTATACCATCCTGAGTTAGAAGCCTGAGGGGGCTGTACACACGGGTGGCAGTTGATATTGGATGTCAATTAGATCCTAAGCTAGAGCTACTGACCGTGATATTTTCACGTGGCTTGGACTTCTTATGATGCCCGAGTTCCTAGAATAGTGTTTATGGCTTTGCTACTTAAGTCCCAGAACGTCATTCCTGCTCCAATTTATTGGTCAAGTAAATTAGTAATCCCAGCTCAGATTCAAGGTTTCTTTGATATGCTGACCTTAAGCTGTGAGGAGGGTAGAAAAATAAAGGCTGAGGTTGAAGCTTTTCATTTGGTTATGTTGGGGAATTATAATTAAAAATAAAATCTTCTCTCAACTACTTTACAAAGGTAGTAGAGAAAGAAAATACTTTTATTATTAAATAAGATTAAACCAGAATGTGATGCATATCACAGGCAATCCACTAAGAGATTACAGACAGAAAGGAATTTTACTCCCTTGTATAGCCAAACTTATACAAGCCATTAAATACATGTTTTCATGATAAACAATAGTTCTCAAGTAAGAGGACCTGACAGTACTCTCTGTCATATATAGTTCGTACAAACTTTACTTAGTAATTGGGGTAACCATCCGTGTTAACTTATTGACTCTATCCAGACGAAAAACAAACTTCTCATATCTTTATGATAGGAGGTAATTTTGCAACTTGGAGCAAGGTGTCTGTTGAAGTTAGGCTTTAGGCTCTTAACTGTCCCCCAAACTGGGAAATAGGGATGCTATCTTTTTTAATGTTTACATTTCAAAATGATGGCTCCTAGGTCCTTGAAAAAGACATCCCTGGTTCACAAAGCTAACAAAAAGCCTATTTTGTTTTCAGATAACTTACATGAATCTCAAAGAAAGGAGGAATTACTTATAATTTTGTTTTCTTTTATAAATCCTCTAAGGAAAAGTAGGGGAAGGGAATAGTTTCTCTTATTTTCAAAAAATAATTAAGCCTCCTACTTTTAACTTTTATTTGTTCTTACAGTTAATAGTGGACACAATGTCACAAGAAACTTTCTAATCTAGTCCAGTCCATAACATTTCTGGGAAGATCATGCAGTATATAGGATTGAATTATTCCACACCTCTATAACTCATGATCCACAAGTTTAAATGTATGTTCTTTGAATAGTCAGGTTCTTTGAAACTCTACCTCCAACTGATTCATATTTTCTATTAGTTGTGGCTATAGAGACTTAATTTTCTTCCATCCTCAAATGTATGTTTTTGGCCATTCTGTTTTCTTATTTCAGAATTTTCTCTTGTACATGATGAATAAGGGTGGGTTTTCTAATTATCTATAAATGATTTGTTTCCAAGTTTCTAAAGTACCCTGCTTGTTCATCTAAACTTATGCAAGCTTATGTGAATTGTTGAAATCCCATAAATCTCCCTTGATCCTGTAGATATTGGATGGGCTTAATTTTTTTTTTATAGACTAAAGCATTCATGATTATTCATTCCCTAACTCAAAAACATTTACCTTAGTGTTTTTATGAAGTGTTTCAATCAAAGTCAAGGGAAACAGCTATTATCTTTTGATGAGCTATTGAAAGCAGCAGTGAATAAAACAAATATACAAATTAAGGGAAAATAATGAAAGTAAACCCCTCAAACATTTTTAGTGTTATATGGTGGGTCATTTTTTACTTAAAAATTGGAAGGGACTTATTGAGAAACTGCCAAATAAATATGGACATATCCAATATTGTAAGACATAGAAAGGTTTTAAATAGGAACTGTGTAGTAATGCTTCAATTAGTGTGTTCTCTGTAGAAAATGTCCTTTCATACTGAGTCAGCTGAATAAAAAAAAAATCTTCATAATTCTGATGAGGCAGACTGCTGTGCAGCTACATGAAAAAAATATTTTTAATCAGGAGCATCTATTTGTTATGGGCCAATTGAAGCAAACATAGTCAACCCAAGGGAAATTTATGAAGTCTTTCAAGTTTATTGTCCATGTACAGTCTCTTCTTTATTTTCTGCTCTGAGATTGTTAACCTCAATTTCAAATAGAATGCCCTATGCTTTCCTCATTTTATAATTATCTTTGAAGTTGGGGAAGACACTGATAAGTAGTTATTTATAGATTATGATTGCTATACAGTTATTTAAACATCTTCAATTAAACGGATCTTTAAATATTGAACAATGGATTAAAGGATTTTGCATGGCTTCTTTCTCCTCTTCCTCTCCCTTCTTACCCTCCCTGTCACCCTCCTCCTCATTTTCCCACCTCCTCCTCCTCCTCTTCCTCTTCCGCTTCCTTCTTCTTGAAAGCATAATAATACTAGGAGATGAGCTATTAGGGTGGTAGATAGAGGGAAACCTGAAAGTTGCAGTCGATCTTCCTAATTATAAAGTATACACACACACACACACACACACACACACACACACATTATCTCTCTCTCTCTCTCTCACAAAATGAAGTAAGCCTATCTGACTCAAGTCAACTAGTTATTGTTTGTGTGTGTATGAGAGTATATGTGTGTGTGCAAATAATTTACTTTTAGTGTGTTTATGTTTATAATTGTATAAATATCTACATATATTTTTGTATTAGTTATCTATTGGTTCTGTAACAAATTACCACACATTTTGGATTTAAATCAACAAAACTGTATTATCATGTGGTTTAACAAGTCTAAAATGTGTCAGCAAGGCAGCCTTCCTTCTGGAGGCTCTAAGGGAGAATCCAACCTGTTTCCTTGCCTTTTCCAGCCTTTGGAGGCTGCCTACATTTCTTGGCTCGGAGCTCTGCATCACTCTGACTTCTGTTTCCATTATCATATCTTCTTTCCCACTGCTTCGTCACATCACCTCCAATTCTGACCCTCCTGTCTCTTGTAAGGATGCTTTTAATTACGTTTAGTTTATCTGGATAATTCAGGGTAATCCCCCCCATCTCAAGTTCCTTAACTTAATCACATCTGGAACATTCCTTTTGTCTAGTAAGGTAAGATATTCACAGGTTCTGGGGTTTAGGACATGGATACATTTGTGGTGGGAGGGCAATTATTCAGCCTACCACAATTTTGAAAAAATTAGAATAATTTAAATTTTAAATAAAAATTACAAATACTAATATAAAGTATCTATCACCCAATAAAGAAGAGATAGTTTTATGTTATCATAACATTCAGAATATGAATATATAATAATAGATAATGATCCTTGGAGCGCCTCCTCACTTCCATTCCCATGTCGTCCTCTCCAGTCATGTCCCAACTGAATTTTACAAGTAGACTTCTAGTTTATAGTTAAGGGACCTTTTTAATATGGTGTTGATCTTTAATTTTTATTTGGACCTAATAAAGATGTGTAAAGCTAAACATTGGAGGTTGTCTATCAAGGATAATTATTTACTTTTTTAGCATAATTGAAATTGAGTCTTTTTTTCTCCTTGAATCTAATTAGATGATAACATCAGGTTAATATTTTATCATATTGGTAACATCAGTGTGAATATAGAAAAAAAAGAAACACTAAAAATTGAAATATTAAAACATTTTTAAATTAAAAAAATGGACCAGCGAGATATCTAAAACAGTTATCCACCATCACTTTCTTTATATGATATTTATTTTATTTATGTATTTTTTATACAATTTTTAAAATATATATATAAATTTATTTATTTATTTTTTGCTGTGTTGGGTTTTCCTTGCGTGCGTGCTTTCTCTAGTTGCGGTGAGCGGGGGCTACTCTTTGTTGCGGTGTGCAGTCTTCTCATTGTGGTGGCTTCTCTTGTTGCAGAGCATGGGCTCTAGGCACGCAGGCTTCAGTAGTTGTGGCTTGCGGGCTCTAGAGCACAGGCTCAGTAGCTGTGGTGCACGGGCTTAGTTGCTCCGCGGCATGTGGGATCTTCCCGGACCAGGGCTCGAACCCGCGTCCCCTGCATTGGCAGGCGATTCTTAACCACTGCACCACCAGGGAAGTTCCTTATATGATATTTAGATTTTACATATAACACTATGAGTAGTTATTCTAATTTAAGATTATAACTGTCTTTTTAAAGGTAAATGCTTTATGTTGATGAATATTACAAATGATATAATGTTATTATTGTGATTTAAATTTAACTACTTTCTATTGTTTCTCTTTATTTTTTATGTTATGGTTTGTTTTTTAATTACATTTTCTCCTTTCTTTACTTCCAGGTTAATATGAAACACATTTTTATCATTTTCTAAA
Organism: Physeter macrocephalus; assembly: GCF_002837175.3. NCBI lineage: Eukaryota > Metazoa > Chordata > Mammalia > Artiodactyla > Physeteridae > Physeter > Physeter macrocephalus. The sequence goes on along the minus strand of NC_041228.1, from coordinate 27,595,109 downwards.
ATAACACTAAAATATCCATTTGATATTTGCATTGGATTGCATCAAAATAGTACTTTATCTATGAAAGTATTAATGTAATAACACATCCAGAAAAAAATCTTCTTTCCGTTCATTTTGAAGTAATTTTCCTTCTTGAAAAAAGTCATGTTGTTCTTTGCTTGTTTTGCTTTCATATAACATAATTAAATATTAATAGATTTTGGAGAACTATTGTTTGCATGTGAAGATAACTAAATAATAACTAACTAAAATAATAGAGAAATAACTCATAATTTAAGAAAAACAGTGAACTGAATCTATATATTAAAATACCACACTGTGACCTAGAAAAATGGACACAGTGATTTACATACAGGAATATGCTACTAAATTTAGGCAGTAGACTAAAAAAGGCAGCCTGAAGAATGGGACAAAATATTTGCAAACCATATATCTGATAAGGTGTTGTTATCCAAAATACATAAGTTACTCCTACAGCTCAATAGCTAAAAACAAAACGTAACAAAAAAATAATAATAAATTTTTAAAAGGGCTAAGGTTTTGAATAGACATTTTTCCAAAGAAGACATACAAATGGCCAACAGGTATATGAAAACATGCTCAACATCGCTAATCATCAGGGAAATATGAATGAGATGTTACCTCATATCTGTCAGGACGGCTATTATCAAAACAAAAGATAACAAGTGTTGTCAAGGATGGGGAGAAATTGGAACTCTGTACACTGTTGGTGGGAATGTAAAATGGTATATAGCCTGTAAGGTAAATAGTATGAAGGTTCCTCAAAAAATTAAAAATAGAACTGTCATTTGATCCAGCATTCCCACTTCTGGATATTTAAAATTGAGTATCTAAAAGAGTTGAAATCTAAAAGAATTGAAATCAGGATATTGAAGAGATATTTGCTCTCCCATGTTCATTGCATCATCATTCACAATAGCCAAGTTGTGGAAGCAACCTAAATGTCCATCAAGGGATGAATAGATAAAGATAATGTGTTAGATACATACAATGGAATTTTATTCAGCCTTAGAAAAAGAAGGAAATCTTGTCATTTGCAGCAACATGGGTCAACCTAAAGGTCATTATTCTAAGTGAAATAAGCCAGTCGCAGAAGAACAAACACTGCATGACTCCACTTATGCAAGATATCTAAAGTAGACAGAATCACAGAAGCAGAAGGTAGAATGGTAGTAACCAGGGACTGGAGAGAGAGGGAAATGGAGAGTTGATATTCAATGGGTATAACGTTTCAGTTATACAAGATTAGAAAGTTCTAGAGATCCTCTGTACAACATTGTACTTACATTTAACAATACTGTACTGTACAAAAATTCGTTGAGGGTAGAGCTCATGTTATATATTTTTTACCAAAATAAAAAAGTGTTATTTAACTTACTTTAAGTGCTATATCAGATAGTGAAACATTTTTAACATTTTGATTGACACACAGAATATCATGTAAAATAGAAATATCTCCAACCGCATTACCATTTCCATAATTACTATGATTAGAACTGCAAAAAAAATATCAGGTGCATAGTTCAATAAGGATAAGTGATTATATATATATGTATATTTGTGTGTGTGCATATATAGAATTCAAAGTAAGTTATTATATAATAGGTTGAGGTTTATACTACTATATTTTTTCTAAATTTTCCTAACATGTAAACATTTTATTGTTTAGACTTTCATGTTATAATATTGTGAATTTCAAACTACTACAGAGAAACAAAATATACAATTAATTTCACCCACAAAGAGATAATGATAGAAATTTGATTGAAGGTACTGAATTATGATGTTAAAAATAAGTAGTCAAATCTAAAATGATTATCATAAGATTACAACTTTAATATGTAATTTCACCTAGATATAGCTATTTAAAATATGTATTTGGAAAATAAAATACAGGTTTCCCTCACAGTCTGAAAGTAGAGCATTCCTATGTAACCTTTTGTAAGCTGAAATGGCATAAATGAAAGAAGCAGTTACCTTAGGACACATCTTGCTGATGGATGCACAAAATAAATTGAGATAAAGCACAGATGTTCTAAAAATAATAGTTTCTAAGTTTAGATCTTGGGAAATAAGGCAAATTTCTATTAACTAGGAAGTTTCCTGTGATTCTTCAAATCACAAGATTTAGCAGGATCCTTTTATCCATTGAGCTCTAATTACAATTTAAAACATCATACTTATTTAAGCTCTACCACTGGTACCTACAAAAGTCTGGAGAAGAATGCCACTCTGACAAATAAAAGAGAATGATTTCCTTTCTCATTTCATGTCCTTAACTTTTAAATTACATATACATACTTTTCACTCTTTGCTTCATTAATTCAGTTTTAGGTTTTGTCTAAATACTTGGCATCTACTCATATGACTTCTTTGTACTACATCTTCAAATGCATGTAGTGATTGGTGCCTAGTGATAGAATTTGGAAACAAATCACCTATTAGGTAAGCAAAAGTGCCTCTTCACTTGAAAACAGACCTCTTTTCACAACCTAATGAATGTTTGTGAATTTCATGGATGTAGTTGTGTCTGTTTAGTTTGATAGATGATTTATTCAAATGAGGCATGTAGAAAAAAAAGAAATTAACAGGGTTATGTATCTGTGAAATATGATGACCTTGATTAAATGTGGCAGGCGTCTTAAGAATATATGCATGGATCATGGATTATCCCTAATGATTTCCAAAATGCTGCAAATTCTTATGGAGCGCCATTAATTTTAACAGAAGTAATGTGGTTACAAATGTGAAATGGGAGATCTCCAAAGGTATTACACAAGTGAAGCATTGCCTAAGCTGCCACGTGATTGAATATATAGTATATTATTTGTGCATATTAAAAGATAATAAACAAACCTGCCCTCCTGGCCAAAAATAAACTGAATCAAAAGATGTCATTATTTTTACTTTGCAACCATTATGCTGTTTCCTCTTTACATATGCATCAGTTTTTGAGGTTATTTTTTTAAAATATATAGAGCATGAGAGACACCTACTGGTTCTTATAAACAATTGAATATTTTAAGCAACTTAAAATTCTATTCAGTTAGGACCTTTTATAGTTACTTCAATTCATGTTTCATTTGTCGTGCATTTAAATATATTTTAATAGACTATTTTTAGAGCAGCTTTAGGTTCACAACAAAATTGAGCACAAAGTACAACATTCCTGTACACCCTCTTTGCCCCTTTCCATAGCCTTCCCTGCTACCTGCATCCCCCACTTGAGATGTACATTGTTGCAATTGATTAACTTACATGGGCATGTCATTATCACACAAAGTCCATAGTTTCTGTTAGGGTCCACTCTTGGTGGTGGTCATTCTATGGGTTTTGATAAATTTATAGTGACATGTATCCACCATTGTACATACAGAATAATTTCACTTCCATAAAAATCTTCTGTGCTCTGCCTGTTCATTTCTCCCTTCCCTGGCAACCTCTCATCTTTTTACTGTCTCCATAGTTTTGCCTTTTTCAGAATATCATATACTTTGAATCATACAGTATGTAACCTTTTCAGATTGGCTTGCCATACATTTTTTACATTAAAGATGGAATATAATAGTTCACTTGATCAATATATGCCTAGCACAGTTTATGTATATCTCCCTCCACCATGAGTTTTCAGTACTTTATCATTGTTACTGTGTTCACCTCCAGAATGATGCAAGTATTGATGTAACATTTAAGTTTAAAGTGTTCTACCAGATTACACCCAAGTTGTCAACAATATGAGGGAACAGGATTTTATGCTTCAGATGTTCGTAGTTTAATCAATGCTTAAGATACAAACAAATAAAAAACCTACTTACACCTGTAGAATAAATCCTGAAAATTTCTATTATTTGCATAATAACTTTAATCTCAATCTACTTTATGTTCCCAGCTAATTGTGTTTCCTGCTCTTGGCCTCTGTTATCTTTTCTCTGTACCCTTTTGCTCTCTGCTCTTCCTATATTCAAGACAAGATGCCTGTTTCCGTTTTCAAGATTAATCTGTTTTCTATCTTACCCATTATTGCCAAAATAGTTAATGAAATTTTGCTCTATGTTTATTTCAGTCCACTGGTAGTAACTGAAGTGTTGTATTCAGAGAAACTCTGTATTGTTTATAATAATAATAGCTGCTTAACAAATTTCTAAATATATAATATCTCTAAAACTAGTAGAAGATTCTTTATAATTAATCTACAGTTCTAAACGTGAATTTTACCTCTCATCATTTATTCATAACCCATGTGGATTCAATCTAGTGGATCCACCATATTAACATTAGGCTTTAAAAAAACTCAAGCCACCAAATGGGAGAGAACATGGAGGAGAGTGTGTAGGAGATTTTTATGGGCCGATTCTGGAAGTGGTCATATCACTTCTTCTCACAGCCCATCCTTGCTAGACCTCAAGCCAACAGAATTCTAAAGGAGACCTGGAAGAGTAGTACTAAGGAAAAATAGAAAAGTCTGTTGACCAGTTAGCTGTTCACTGTCAGATTAAATGTGAGCTATGCTGGAGAATATTGTGATGTATTAGTAGAGGACAGTATGGCCTGGGTTACCTGGACAATCTGGGGTCATGCTTATCTTATTGTCTTAATTAATAGTCCCACTTCACTCTCCAAAGTCTCCTGGTATCTATGATAAATTATATAGTGATTTTATGTATTATGTACATTCTCCATGGGGAATATATGTCCAAAGCCTTCCCTGAGGCTTTAAATATACGTCTCTATTTTAAACCATATATTTTAGACATTTGTCTCCTCCATTATTTCCTTTTTGACTACCACATTTCAGTAGACCTTCTGTCTTGTTTTAAATACAATATTTGTAATTCTGTCACCCCATCAGGTTATCATTTGGATTTTCTTTGTTTTATTGCCAGATTTTTCATATGTGTAGATGGTAAACATTGCTTCTTACTTTTTGTAATTATCTTTAAATTCTTTGCAAACAGAATCCCGGCCATGATTGAACAATACAATGCTTTAAATGAACACCATTGGTTTCCAAAGACCAAGATGAAGGATCTGTTCGAGACTTTATTCTTCGTCAATCTGCATAGCATTTGGCATTATTGATTCTCCTTCTCCTTTGAAATTTCCTCCTTCCTCCAATAATTGTAAACTGTTTTGGCCCTATACCTACTTTTCTACCTCCTTTTCTCTTTCTTTTTTAAATTCTGCTTTCTATTAGTATACCTTTTAATGGGTATTTCCTCAAGTTTAACCATATCTCTTCTTTATCTAGAAATACTTTTGTTCTTGCTTTTGTTCTGAGAAATGGAATTTGTTGTTTTTCTGAGGATCTATAAAAGCAATTTTATAAATCCTTTGTATTCTGATATTGTGTAGAGGTTCTGCAATCTGACAACCCCTTGTGCATAGATATTAGGCTTTTCTTTCTTAGAAACACTCGCAGCAATGGGTGTGTGCCAGGTGATTATACAAGTGGAGACCAATATGAAGCAAATCAATAGTCCTCCAAGGGAAAGCAAATTAACAAAAAAGCAATGTCGACAACAGTACATGACAAATCTCAAGAAATGGGATGCTAAGATGTTAAAATGAGCATAATTAATATAATCAGAGAAATAAGGTGATATTCTAGAAACAAGAAGGATCACTTTTTTAAAAAGAGCTGACTAGGAGCTTGTTGGTTGTCTAACCATCACCCATTCTTGCTGTTTTATCTACTAACAGAGAAATATATTTGTGCAGCTGTTTTGCCATGTGGCTAAGAGGAAGACAACCCATTCCTTTATCTAGGATGAGTCTTTTGTTCATCCATGCTAGTTATTTCATTCTATTTTCCAGTAAGGTGGCTTAATTCTTTGCAGTATGCTTTAGTGGGAAGCTTTAAAATTCATCTCCTTGGGTATTTGGGTGACTCTTTTGTTTACTTCTTTTTTTTTGTCTTGTGGATTTATTTTCCCCTCTCATTCCTTTTGGACTTGAAATTAAAGTATTTAGCCCTGAACTCTACTGGCTGTCGTTTTCAAACCATGAGTTAAAACAGGCTTAAAATTATGCAAATGCCAAAGAGAAGAGCAACATAAAACAAAGATAAACAAGCAAACACAAAAGTAAAACAAACAGTGTGAAGAATAAATGGGAGGGCTTCCCTGGTGGCGCAGTGGTTGAGAATCTGCCTGCCTATGCAGGGGACACGGGTTCGTGCCCCGGTCCGGGGAGATCCCACATGCCGTGGAGCGGCTGGGCCCGTGAGCCATGGCCACTGATCCTGCGTGTCCGGAGCCTGTGCTCCGCAACGGGAGAGGCCACAGCAGTGAGAGGCCCGCGTACCGCAAAAAAAAAAAAAAGAATAAATGGGAACTTAGAGGTATAATTAAGCCAGTTACTATTTCTCAAAGATGAAAGTATCTTACCTGGCACAGAAATGGAAACAACACTTGTTATGATAAATTTTAGATAGAATGGATACAAATGAAAAGTAAGCTATTGAAGTAGAAAATGGAGCATAGGAGTTCTCCCAGAACGTAGCACAAATGTATAAAGATTTGGAAAAGGATTATCTTTTTAATATTTAAAATGTAAAATATAAATGTTCTATGTAATATTTTGTTGTATTAGGAAGACATGGGGAAGGGGGGAAGGTTTTAGTAATTATGTTGCCATAGTGTATAGAATAACCTTAGTCTTACTATATTAAAACATATTTTGTAAGCAAACAATGTTTTGGAAGTATTTTACCATAAACATAAAAGATCCAAAGACCACCAGAAGACAGTTTGTGGAAAAAAGAATTAATTTCCTTCAAGGGCTTTGGTCTTTCATTTTATGCCTCATGTTGAGTTGGCTTTGTTCATTTAATTTTCTGAGAAAAATAGTTATTTGAGTTTTTAATTTAATATTATAGAATTAGTAAATATTTGATCTCATCTTTGTTTGGAATCATGTAACATATGTAATTCCTAACAGTGTATACTAGAATACTTGTGTTTTTTATTTTACTTTAAAAAAATCAGGCATTTTTCAGTTTGATCTCTATACAGAATAAGATATTTGAAAAATTCTACTGCTTCTAATTTACAAGTTTCTACTATGATTTTCAATTTTTCCATTAGACAATTTTTAGATTTGTTTCACTGATTTTCTTGGTGTCTTCACTTGAAAATCAGTTTCCCTTATATTTCTTTCTCTCTCTTTATATATATAATATATTATTAAGCTTATATGTCTTGTATTTATATAACATATACATTTAATAAAATTTTAGTTACTGAATCTGAATAGAGTTGTTTCATAATTTCATACTTGCCTAATATTTTTCATCATATATGCCAATAAGTTAATCCATCCCAAGATCAATAAATATGTTGGTACCCTCATTCAAAAGTATCTTAAAAATAAATTCTCTTAAATATATTTTTGGCTACTTGGGAACAAATATTGTATGTAAATTATTACAGGTATATTTGCATACATGCACATGGACATGTACACACACACACACATACACACACACAGTCACATACCAGCATACTCTCACAGTCTCAAAGATCTGGTAATGAACTGATAGAATCATTTATTGAATAAATTAATAAAATATTTTTTATGAGTAATTAAAGTCATTTTATGTATTATACTTACTTAAGTCTGACTATATAGCAGTTACTCAAGGAATAATATTTTGATTTTGATATTACACAGTTCAAACTTTTTCCTGATTTCCTAAAAGTAATTTATGTATGAAAAGCTCAAATGATGCTTTTCTTATAAAATTTATTCCATTAGCCTATCATATATTCTGCTAAACATTATTTCCATAAATCTATTTATTTGGGAGACCAAGAGCAAAATCCTATTTCTCTCGGACTCAGTCATATGGCTGATATTTAATTAAAAACAAAAACTGATTATAAACTAATGATTCAGAACATCCCCCTAGGGGATCAGAGAGGAAAAGCTGACATAATATGACAGATGCTTCCTTTCAACCACTAGATATAGGAAACACATTCTAAATATGAAAAGTCAATTTCTTTTCAGAAAACATATTACTGGTGTAGTAAAAAGAAAATTAAACAAATAATCTTTGAAAGAGGGAGACATCAGCGTTGTGAATAGAAAATCACTGATATTTGACCTGGAAAAAATAAAGGAATAGTTTGCTTCATCAATTGTTCATTTCCCTTTGACAGTGAATTACAACAGGAGAAAATCAGACTTCTATGCAGTGGATGCTTGATGCATTTTTAGAAGCCTAAGGTAAGCTAAGCAGCAGCCTCAGTTAGCAGAGGCTCTTACTGCTTTCTGTCCATGCAATGTATTTCAATTAAATATAGATACTTGTGATGTAGTAAGATAATTTAAAAGAAAAAAATGTCACTTATCTATCACAATAAAATTACTCTCTATGTAATATTGTTTGCATTGAATTTATGTATAAGTCAGAAATGCATAAAATGAGGGAAGTATGAGAGAATAAAGATGTTTTTAAATCAAGGAGTTATGGAAGGTTGGACTTCAGGATAAATTAAATCTTTATAATTGTTGCACTGTAAAGACGTCTGCATAGAGAACTAAAAGGTGTTAAAATCTATTCTAAAATCTGACATGCAGGAAGACCGAGTTACTAATGAAGATGGAGAACAATGGGTATAAAACAAGTTATATGACGTGTAGGAATCTGTCTTGAATGAATCTATGCTTTGTTGTTCACCTGAATAAAAATAAATTTCTAGAGGATATAATTTGTAGAAACGTGTCAAACACCACTGTTGTTAGGCCTAATCCAATGTTTCCAAGTCGTTTTTTCCTTTCTCTCAAGCAAGAGATGCCCAAGTACCAGGATTTTGGCTGACATAAATTCTGATGTACTTTCCTGGATTGTATTTTAATTTTCCTAAGATGTCCACACCCCTTTTTCCTCTCCCTTAATCCTGTTGGAATGCAGATATTGCAGCAAAGATACAGGATCCATATTGAGGCTACATAATAATAAATATGAGAAATGGAAAAAAGAATCATGCAGACACATGCCCTGATATAGTTAATTCACTGAACTGACAGTCTTAACAATGCTTGTCATCATCTTTCAGAGTCTTATCCTTTAATATTAGCTGCATTCCATTATCTTCAGACTAAGGCATGCAAGATAACTGATACAAGGCTTATTTTCTTCTTGTGGCCCAGTTTTACTAGTTGTAGGTAGACAGTATAATTGTTGAATTGTTCAGAGGACACTTGATAATGTAGGGACAAATGATAGTGTAAGGAGATAATGTAAGGAAACATTACTTAGCAATACTGGGGGCAAAAATCTGGGAAGCAGAAAGCCAATGCTACAAGGAACAAGCACCTTATACAGGGAGCTCACAGTTGAATTCTCACATCTGCCACTAAACATCAGTTTAACAGCTCATAAACTACTGCAGTGTGGGAACTGATAACTCCTGCACCTAAGTGCTAGAAGCTTTGTCTCTACAGCCCTTGATTTGATGAACACTTACAATGACTGAAATAGGCAGAAGATAAATTCTTCAAATCAAAATTTTTCTTATGTTCATCTTCTGTATTGACAGCTCACACAGATATATCATGTTGGTGAAACTCATGTCACCTATTAGTTCCTTAGCAGAAATAATGAGAGAGTGAATTTTCTAGTTTCCACCTTGGTAAATCAGGGCATGTAAGACAAGTGATCCTCTAAAGGATACAAAAATATTCAAAAGATACTTGGAAGTCAGAAAACAGGACAGTTTACCACTTCATGGCAGAGAAATTCTAATTCTTTCTTTTCTACTTTATAAGCTATTTATTCAAAAATTCTGTGTAAATATTATTATTATGAGTATGGTTATGGATATTAAATTAGTATCTATACGTATTTTTAATACATTTCAGTAAATATATATGCGTAAGATAACATATGACATATAAAGTCTGTTCACCTAAAATAACTAGCTTTGTTGAAAAAAACGGCATTGGTAAAATAAGCTACATATTAATATTGACAGAAGTTTTGCTAAGAGGAAAACATATTCTGTAATACAAGTGAAAATGCTTTGTTTAGACCGGAGGCTCAGGCTATAGATTAAAAAACAAGAATCCTCTTCCCCCAGAAAGATATGGTGTCTGTTGATAGGGTGGAAGATAAGAGTTATAGACTTGAATTCTGGTTATCAGTTTTACTTCAGATGACATCCAGGTAAAATATCACATAGGTAAGGATTTCATTTAAATTTTACCTCAACATTCCAGGAGAAAAACATACTTGCTTAAGAGCCCCAGAGGGCTACTGACTGAATACTGCCATATTATCAGTTGAGCTCTCCATCTTAATAGAAACACACAATGAGGACAAATGATCAGATCATGTTTCCCCTTCTTATTTCCCTTTACAAGTATTATCCTCTGTGTATATAGAAGTTGGTTTGTGTGTTTGTGTTACTATAGTCCCTAAATTGTCTTTGGGGAAAAACTGGGTAGTACAAGTTATTATTGTAAATTTACCTATAAAATGTATGCAAACCCAATTAAACACACAAATGCAAATGCATACTGTTGTATATATGTTTCTCTTTGTGTTCCATAGTGAGTACTTTGTATTCATCTATCTTAAAGATTTCAGGCTGTTTTTTGACTTCTTTAATCTGCTGTTTACAGAATTTTTCTTTTATTTTAAATATTATTCTTTCTAGTTATAGAATTTTCATTTAGTACTTTTTATAGTTTTTAATAGTTTATATTTATCCCAAGGTATCCTATTTACAAGTTGTATCCATTTTTTTCTTTAAATCAATCATCTATCTATTCAATATTTATCTACCTATCTATCTACCTATCTATCTAAATAGCTGTTTTAAATCCCATTCTTGCAAATTTTAATATCCAAGTGATCTTGGTGCCTGACTCTATGACATTTCTTTTTAAGGGTCAGTTTTCCTGTTTATTTGCTTGTGCAGGACAATATAGACCATAGTTCATACGGAGTCCAAATTATGTTTTCTTCTTTTAAAAGGAGCTGAGCTTTGTTTTGGCAGGCAGTTTTATATTACTAGTACATCCATTTTATCCTGCCAGGATTAGTGTTGTTCTTTCTTAGACAATGTCACTCTATTTTTATCTTTAACATTGGGGTGTGGCTATTAAGTCATCGTCTTTCTTCCTTTGTATGGCTTTTCTGCATCTCAATTGAATAACCAAGGTTTTTAGGAGTTTCTGTCTATTCCAGTTAGGGCTGAATTCCTAGCTGTCAGTCCTAAGTGAATTCCAGTATTTATGTCTATGTCACAGGCACAGACTGCAGTGAATGAACACACTGACTGCTGGTATACCCCACTCTGTGCAACTCCCTCCTCTCTTAATGCCCTGCTTGCAAATTCTAGCTGCTTCAAGATACTAAAGTTCTGTTCTCTGCTTTCACTGTCAGAAGCAGATGTTTTTCTGCCTTAAATTTGGTTCCTTTGTCTTAATTACATTACCGGAGGAAGATTTGAGATCTGTCCTCCTTTCTCCTCCCTCTCCTCTCTCTGCTGTCCTCTCTCGGCTGGAATAAACCCACTCTTTGCCCCAAACTTTGGCGTCTCAGCGTTTGGCTTGCTGTGCGACGGGCCAGAAAAACCTGGTTCGGTAAAAAGTTGGCCAGCCAGGCAGGAGGGGAAGTCCAGATGGACCTTTTGCTCGGGGCTTGTTGGCCCCTTGCCAGTATTGAGAGCCTGTGGATGGGTCCAAGCAGCTGCCTGGTCCGTTTGTTCCAGGACCATCCCCAAATTTCCCCTGCCAGGTGCCACGGACGTTTCATTTTGCAGCAGATGATTTTACGTTTGGAAGACGTCTTGTGGATGTTCAAAATTTATTAACTACCCTCTCACTTCAGAAGAACATAGAATGTTGCAGGATAAAGCTCGGGAGGAGGCAGATGTGCTTCATGTAGACACCCCTGGCAAGCCGGGACCAGGCTCAGGAGAAAAGGGAACAAGAGAATGAAACAACAGGCCATTCTGCTGGCCGCTGCCTTACATAGGGAAGAGCCGGACCAAGTGGAGGACCCTACGAGGGAGGTGGCAAAAGGTCTGGTCCTTCTCTACAGCAGTTGTTACAGACAGTCCTGAAGTAGCTGGAATATAGCCAGCAAGGGCCCAGGCGGAGCAACAATTCATCTTGAATCTTTGAATGGAATATGAAGAGAAACGATTGAGATGATGCCTAAGAATAAGGACACGTGTTGCTGAACTGTGCCCGCATCTCTGGTGGCTGCGGCTGTGACTACGGCTGCTGGAGCGGGACCTGTGGCAATGGCGTTTCTCCCGGGATTTGGATGGAGTTTTCCTTTTCTGTTCCCATGACATGGAGCAATACCTATGTGTGCGATGCTCTCTTACCTGGATCTACAAAGGATATTTAGTTTTTAGCTTTGTTGACACTGTTTCTCATTTACTAAAGCCTCCTCTTTAAAGAGAAACTATCCCTCGGTAGCCTTACTTAATGCCAATACTATTTCAAATCAGCTAAATCTACACTAAAATAAATTGCTGGTATATTAATAACTACGTACTAGAATTTTGAAATAAAAATTTAACATTAAAAAAATTAGACTACCAATGTTTCAGAGTGAAATGATAGTTTAGATCAAAATCTTTAGGACGTGTGAAAAGAAGTATCAGTGTTCATGGGTGAGAGCTTTGTGACGAAAGAATAGCTTGTGTCCTGGAACCAGTTCATACCTTCCATCACTGTATCCTCCCATTTAGTCACCAGATTCTGACTCTCTGTCCTGTTGCCCAAACCAGCACTCCAAGTGCATTCATACATGGTAGTAATTCTCCCTGTGTGTGATAAATTCCCCCTTGACCTCTTTTCCCTTATCTTACTGTGGATTTTTCTTGACACCCTGACCTCACTGCAGTGTCACCTCCAGAGATAGGCTTCTGTGAGCCTTACTTCATATCCGCTTATTCCCTCATTCTTCCTCATGGCAACTTATTTAATTCTTTGAGTTGCATATTTTCTAGGTGATATTTTATTGCTTATATTTTAATAAATTTATTTAGTATTGTCTGTCTCCATGGTGGTGATGATTATGATGATAACTTTTTTGAATGCCTACCACGTGGTTGGCATTTTTAAAAGTGCTTTATATACAGAAACTAAGGCAAAACTCTCAGTACTCTTCTAAGGCAGGTACTAATCTTGTCCATTTTTCAGAGGAAAACCTGAGGCTCACCAGAATTAAATTATGGTTAACAGTACTGCACCCAGGATGTCATTGTTGCATTATCAATTTTAATGGATATAGGTTTTATAAATCTGTAATAAAATGTACTGAAGAATTTTTTCTAAAGATGTCCGTATCAAACTACATTTGAATGCCTTCCCAGTGCTTTAGTCATAACAATAAATTGATGGCATTACTCTCACTCTCTTGGCAACAAATCATCAAAGAAAGGCTGAGATATAGGGGAAAAGCTTTTATTCACACATACAACTTGAATAATACAAGGGGAGTGTACCAAATTACCAGTAAGCAAGTTGGTTTTTGTAGACATGTTCTATCTTTAACAAGCTTTCTCCACTGTGAAAATTTCAACCAAAGATATCAAATATAGATGTACACACATAGTACAATCCTCTAATCAATTCCACAGGATTTGGAGACAGATGAGAAACATCTCTGTTTCATGAGAGCAGGAGCCAAATACATTGTCAGTTTGCATATGCTTTTGATTTACCTTTATGTACTTTTTCCTGCAGGTTCCTGAGACTTCCAGACTTCAGTGAACAGTAACATTTAACCTTTAAAGTAAACTACCATTGAATTGCATTAATATTAAGAATACCGTGTGTGCGTGTGTGTGTGTGTGTGTGTGTGTGTAAGTAGCTACACAGAATTCAGATTAAAAAGAATGTAAAGTGCTCAAAAGAATAGGACTAAAAAAATAAGACTTTGTAAAGATAAAAGGAGGGAAATTATCTGTGCATCCAGCTCTCATTTTAGATCTAGCTATGCAGATTTATAGATGTATAGAATGATGTTTTAGTTTTTAGCAATATGTATTTCAATCTTCTGTTCTTTATAAAAGCAATTTTGGGAACAAGTACACTAAAAAATATGTGTACCGCTGGTAACATTTTCTAAAGAAATGCTTAAGATTAGGCCACAGTTTTGGCCTTAGAATTCTTTGTCTTTTGTGATACGAACATTCTAATTCTAAAATCAGTTTTAGTACAGTATTCTTTTCTTTAGAGTGAGTGTATTAAAGGATGTAACTCCATTTTGTTTTTATATTTTCCTGTTACACCCTTTAAACTTCATCCCTTTTTCGTCCCCATCTGCCCCACATGTGAGAAAGCTAATGTGAAAGACAGGCTGCTGCTCCTTTGCTACCAGTGGGAAGTTCAAGCCACGTAAGCCCTTAGTTGCACAGAAACCCTCATCTACGTCCCATCCTTACGCTCCATAAAAACCTAAAGGCAGTCCTCTTTTCCTGCTCTCTCTTCTACAAGCCATTTTTCGGAGCAGCTCAGGAAGTCTGCACTACTCTCCCCAGAAGGCCTTATCATGTTAGTAATAAACCTTTTCGAATCCTCTTGGGGGTGTGTGTTGGGGGGAGGGGAGGGGCATCATCAGTGTCAACATCTCAGCCAGATTTGGGGTGAGAGTCCATCCTGACTCTGAAGAGTAGATAGAATGGTGAGAATACTATACTCATTAATATTTTCTTAAACATAAGAATTACTAAAATTTGTCATAATTTGATTTAAATATTATTTCATTATAATTAAGATGCTACAACTGTATGAAAGAAAATATAATCTAAAAATGGAAAACATACCAATACTATGTACTTATTGTATATTTAAACTTAAAGAAAACATTTTCTAAAGAATTAGTATAGAATGACATTTTCATATCATAAAACTTATTCTATTAGAATGAGAAAAAAATACATGAAATGAGTATTTGATTTTAAATGTTATTCATTTGGCAAAATGGTAAAATAAGCATGTTAAGGAGTCATGTACTGTAAAATAATAAATTATTTCCACAGTATGACATGGAGAATTAGTAATATATTAAAGGGAATTACCTGTATCACAATTCATGAGTCTGGTTTGTTTAATTAAATTAATTTTTATTAATGTCCTAAAGAGGTGGCTGCAGTAAAATTATAAAAGCTGTAATTGATGATGAGAATGTCAATATTAATTCCTATCTGCAATAATTGTTTTTAGTCAGATAATAGTGTTTATTTTAACCTGATTACATTAAGAAATGCTGACATTTTATATCATCTTTTTTAAAGTAAAATTTATAATACTAAAATCAATGTAATTTCTAATAGAAATGAGAAAATTGTATTGTTCTACTGTTATATGTTTATATCTAGTGTTTTTGACAAATGTTTTTACATTATGCAACATATTAACATATTATGTTCTCTTGGTGATTTCAGTCTCTTTCATGGCTATAAATACCTGCTGTTGACACCCAGATTCCCCTCTCTGATCATTAAACTCATATCCAGCTACCTATTTCAACATTACGTGGGTGTCAAACTTTTTGAATTCATATATACAAAACTGAACTTCTAAGCAACCTTCTATTTCTCAGCAATTCTCTTTTTTGGTGTTCAAGCCAAAATATTTGGAATCATCTTGTTTAATATGTCCCCTCATAGGTCACATCTAATCTGCCATCTAATACTTCCAGCTCTATCCCCAAAATATATCCAGAATCTGATCATTTTTCAGAACTTAGACTTCTATACACTCTAGGCCAAGCCATCATCATTGTTTAATTTCTGTTATTGCAATAGATTCCAAGTTACTCTACCTTTTTATTGCCTTGACTTTTTCAGCCTATACTCAACAAGCTGCAAAAGTGATTGTGATGTAAATTAAATCAGTCGTATCACTCCAATGGCTCCCTGTCTCATCCAAGAGAAAAACAAAGATCCTAAAATAGCCTTCAGGTTCCACAGGATCTGGCCCTTCCTATTTCCCTAAACTTCTGCTGTTACACTTCATACTCTTCTATAAATATTCCAGTTAAGTTTCACTCAGTGTCTTTGCACTGGTCATTTTTTCTGCTTTGAATGTTCTTGCCTTAAATATCTGGAAATCTCAGTTCCTCACCTCCTCAGTTTTTCACCTCTTCCTAATAATTTTTATGTAAGAATCTATTTTCATATACTTCCAGCTGCTGACTAGCTAATGCATATTTAAAAAATCTATTTGTGGATGCTTCTAACTAATAAGTTCTGCCCCACATGTGAGAAAGCTAATGTGAAAGACAGGCTGCTGCTCCTTTGCTACCAGTGGGAAGTTCAAGCCACGTAAGCCCTTAGTTGCACAGAAACCCTCATCTACGTCCCATCCTTACGCTCCATAAAAACCTAAAGGCAGTCCTCTTTTCCTGCTCTCTCTTCTACAAGCCATTTTTCGGAGCAGCTCAGGAAGTCTGCACTACTCTCCCCAGAAGGCCTTATCATGTTAGTAATAAACCTTTTCGAATCCTCTTGGGGGTGTGTGTTGGGGGGAGGGGAGGGGCATCATCAGTGTCAACATCTCAGCCAGATTTGGGGTGAGAGTCCATCCTGACTCTGAAGAGTAGATAGAATGGTGAGAATACTATACTCATTAATATTTTCTTAAACATAAGAATTACTAAAATTTGTCATAATTTGATTTAAATATTATTTCATTATAATTAAGATGCTACAACTGTATGAAAGAAAATATAATCTAAAAATGGAAAACATACCAATACTATGTACTTATTGTATATTTAAACTTAAAGAAAACATTTTCTAAAGAATTAGTATAGAATGACATTTTCATATCATAAAACTTATTCTATTAGAATGAGAAAAAAATACATGAAATGAGTATTTGATTTTAAATGTTATTCATTTGGCAAAATGGTAAAATAAGCATGTTAAGGAGTCATGTACTGTAAAATAATAAATTATTTCCACAGTATGACATGGAGAATTAGTAATATATTAAAGGGAATTACCTGTATCACAATTCATGAGTCTGGTTTGTTTAATTAAATTAATTTTTATTAATGTCCTAAAGAGGTGGCTGCAGTAAAATTATAAAAGCTGTAATTGATGATGAGAATGTCAATATTAATTCCTATCTGCAATAATTGTTTTTAGTCAGATAATAGTGTTTATTTTAACCTGATTACATTAAGAAATGCTGACATTTTATATCATCTTTTTTAAAGTAAAATTTATAATACTAAAATCAATGTAATTTCTAATAGAAATGAGAAAATTGTATTGTTCTACTGTTATATGTTTATATCTAGTGTTTTTGACAAATGTTTTTACATTATGCAACATATTAACATATTATGTTCTCTTGGTGATTTCAGTCTCTTTCATGGCTATAAATACCTGCTGTTGACACCCAGATTCCCCTCTCTGATCATTAAACTCATATCCAGCTACCTATTTCAACATTACGTGGGTGTCAAACTTTTTGAATTCATATATACAAAACTGAACTTCTAAGCAACCTTCTATTTCTCAGCAATTCTCTTTTTTGGTGTTCAAGCCAAAATATTTGGAATCATCTTGTTTAATATGTCCCCTCATAGGTCACATCTAATCTGCCATCTAATACTTCCAGCTCTATCCCCAAAATATATCCAGAATCTGATCATTTTTCAGAACTTAGACTTCTATACACTCTAGGCCAAGCCATCATCATTGTTTAATTTCTGTTATTGCAATAGATTCCAAGTTACTCTACCTTTTTATTGCCTTGACTTTTTCAGCCTATACTCAACAAGCTGCAAAAGTGATTGTGATGTAAATTAAATCAGTCGTATCACTCCAATGGCTCCCTGTCTCATCCAAGAGAAAAACAAAGATCCTAAAATAGCCTTCAGGTTCCACAGGATCTGGCCCTTCCTATTTCCCTAAACTTCTGCTGTTACACTTCATACTCTTCTATAAATATTCCAGTTAAGTTTCACTCAGTGTCTTTGCACTGGTCATTTTTTCTGCTTTGAATGTTCTTGCCTTAAATATCTGGAAATCTCAGTTCCTCACCTCCTCAGTTTTTCACCTCTTCCTAATAATTTTTATGTAAGAATCTATTTTCATATACTTCCAGCTGCTGACTAGCTAATGCATATTTAAAAAATCTATTTGTGGATGCTTCTAACTAATAACAAGTTTTCCTCATATTCCCGGGTGTACAAATAGACTACATACCAGAGTCTTTGTGCTGTTAAAACTTCCTGTGCAATATTCTCCCTTTCCACTTCCATAACTGATGCAGGTGCTCACATCACCAAAGCCTCAAGATATAAAAAGGCATCTAAATCATCATTTAGAATAACATTACCACTGATAAGGACAACTAATTTGGACTCTATATGAACAAACAACTTTCATATCATTTGGACTGCATACTTTATGGTTTATTTCTTAAAACAATCAATGTTATTTTCATTAATACAACACTCCATATAAAATTGTAATCTTCTCCAGCAATCTCAAGGCCCTTCTCTACTTAATTTTTGGCCTTGACACTTGTCAGTTCTAACACATACAGTATTTTATTTATTTACCTCTTCACTGTCCCATGGTTTATATAATAATGCTTCTAATTTGTCATCATTTTTAGGATCTACTCCAGAAATCTGCTAGGTTTTTTGCTCAGCTCCAAGGCCTTATCTTCTCTGTTTTTTGGGAGTAAGAAAAATTTCAAAAATTCTTCCTTATGGAAGAGTTTTAAGTTTCAAGCAATGAAATCCAAGTCTGTCTCTATATCTGAGTTCAGTCACTTGGATGCTCATCTATCCTGAAAACCACTAAATTAATATCAGGCTCTCACTGCCATTTGTTTTGAATTAAAGATGAACATTATTTACTTTTTTCCTGAATGAATGAAATACCAGGAGTGACTGGAAAATTCTATGACCAAATTTTTACTCTTCTTGATGCTACCTAATTTCCATACCTTAGTGATAAAAATGGATATTCTATAGAAATATCCTTTTGTCTGTTTCGTTCAGTGCTGTATCACAGCACCTAGATTTGTACCTGGCAAGTGGTAGATACTCATTAAATATTTATAGATTGAAAGAAAGAATAAATATTTTTCTACCTAACATTTGGTGAATGAAACGTAGTCATGGTTTAAAGAGTGTAGTCTCTGGAGTTGAATTGGTCTACAAACCTGAAAATTACATAATGGGTACATTAATTACACAGCCACTGAACCACTCACTGTGTCAATTTTCTCATCAATAAAGTAGAGGTAATAATAATTATTATAATAATAATAATAAAGCTAATCTCAGTGTTTTTTTCAGAATTCAGTTAAAAGTTTAGACAAAATTCTATGAACAGAGCTTAGGGTGCTTTAACATATAAGATATATTAATTTTTAATCTAACATTTTGGAATGCTTTTCTTTTGCATAATATGTATTATATCATATAAGTTGATATAGCTTAAAATAAACAGGTTTAATTATTTTGTTTATGATTGTTTTCATAAGCTTATGATTAAGGGAATCTCAGCCATGGACACCAATGTAATCTTTGAAACATGCATTTTTTTTAAAGTTCCTGTTGTATTTATTCTTTGTAGCATCTTCTAGAAACTACATTATGAAAGAACAAACACTGATTCTTTTTTAATTTCTTACCACATGGTTATATTGTAAAGCCACTTCAAAAATTGTGGAAATTATTACCACCTAAAGTCTTGGATTCCTGACAGTGGTCTTTTTTAGCATTTTTTTTTGGTTATTAATTCGAGGGGGAAGACTTGATAGTTTTCATTTCTGATGATTTATCCTGACATAATTTCATGTGACCTAGGTAGAGAAGACAAAAAGTAGAAATATTACACAACCAAAAGATCATGATGAAAAAGGAATCACTGGAGAAAAATGGACAGGAAGTTTATATTATATTTTTGTCTGTACTAATTTGAAATCATTCTAATTTAGACATATTAATTTCAAGATATAAGTGAAAATGTATTAGCAGATTATTCTAGAGATGTAACAGCTATTCTTGGAATATGCTCAATAGGTCTGAGTTTCCTTAGAACTTTGAATCCTTCTGGGAGCCACATGTCTGAGATAATTGAAGTGTTACAGAGAGAACACTTCTACAAAGTTTCAGGTTTTAATTATATTATTTTTTCAGAATGAAAGGGATTTGTTACCCCAGTATTATCTTCACCATTTGTAAAGAATTAACTTGAAAACAAAACATTTTCCAGTGGTCTAAATTCATAGATTCCTGGTATTTATCGATCTCTCTTTGCTTCACAGCAGCCAAAGGAAAATTTTGCTTTCAGCAAGCACTGTGCTTACTCTATTTTTCATCTTCTGTGACTATACCTAATCAACAAACAAAACAAACAAAATAAAAATTCTCAATCTATCAAAAATATCAAAGAGCAGAACTTAGAGAAAAAGACAGCATATTAGCCATGACTTAGTAGCAATATATATATATATGTATAAAAAGCAGACCATATAGTGACTTATTTCATGATGTTCGAATGGTTAGAGCAAAACATTTGTCATTAAGTCTATTCTAATACTACTACTAATATCTGCTTTTATTTAGGAATTCCATCAATTTTTAATCATATCATTCATATGTAATAAAATATAACTGAATGCTTAGTTTCTAGTCACTGCTTTTCCTTATTGAGAAGAAACTCACTCATCTATATAGTATCTGTATTATTTACAATATATGATTATTAAAAATTTCAAACAGACTTATGAACTCCAAATACTGTCACAGTCTATAAACTGGTATAACCTGAAGTACATGTTAAGCACTTTTTGCTACCTAATAATTATTTTAATATGTCTAATTTGTTGCCTTTCCCATTACCTACATATACCCTTTTCCATATACCTAGAAGAGTGACTCTTCTAAAACCACTAAAACTTAAGACAGGTTGAGATGATAGATATAGAAACAAAAATCTCCCATGCTCAGAGGCTTAATCTCAATACATTTCATATTTTTTCTTCTCACTATTAAATCACTCAATATTTATTGTACTGATGTACAGATGTATCACATACTGTTTTATTAGAGAACATGGCAAATGGTGACTCTGCTATTCTCTAGAGTGCACTTTAGTGGGGGAAAGAAAAAATTATATAAAGACCTAAATACTTTAAATAAATAAAAATTGGCACTGGTGCCATGAAAGGAATAAATTAGGGGTTTTGATGAAGAAAACCAAAGGGCAAGGCCCTTAGAGTATTTAGAAAAAACCTCTCTGTGAAAGTTTATATTTATGCCATGTATGCCGAAACCTGGAAGATGAGAAAGAGCCAGGCATGAGAAGACCTGAAGGGCACATCTTCCCTGATAACAGTAAGGACTCTGAACAGGGAAGAGTTTAACAGTTTCTAGGACTCAGGAAAAAACAATGTGACTGGAGTACAGTGAGCTAGGTAAACAGTAGTACACATATCACAGCCAGGACTAGATCAGGCTGGACCTAATAGGAAACACTAATTTTTTTAAGTTTATGAATGTTTCAAAGCTCATTAGGAAGCCATATAATTTTGTTCAGTGCAGTGATTTTGTAAATATTTAGACATTTTCTGATAAATTTTACACACACATATAATATATGTGGTTATGTATGTATATATGTATGTATATAAAACAATAGTTATTTAGGAAGAGGACATACTTGTATAAGCTAGCAAAGGTTTTTCAATAGAGTCAGCCTAAGATTGGTATTTTTATCAAACCACATCTATAAATAATATTATAGTTATGAGAAAAATTATGGTGGATATTGTAGGTTTGAGATATTAATATTGATGTTCCAAGGGGAAACTGACCTGTAAGGGAAGCAAAATGAAAATGACCAGCCTTCCCATTTTGTAGAAACATAAATGAGAGTTAAAAATCCTGGCACCACGGAAATATATCAACTGTATGGCTTAAAAATATCTAGGATTTTTAAAAAGACTTGAGTCACCAAACAAATGAAAAATCAAACATCTGAATGTATTTCTGCCAAGAAAAATCTGCTCTTGTTTTTCAAAATAACATGTAGTTTATTACAAACATCTTTCTTTAAAAAAGTAAAGGTATAGCCATGCAGATATCTCGTTAAGTGTCAAGTTAGCGACAATGTTATATAATTAGGGAAAGGATGAAAACTCCTCAGGGTGATATGATTTAAGATTTTGTTTTCCTAAGACACAGGAACTATTTCTTCCAGACAGGTTATGTGAACAAAATAGAAGAGTGGTCAAGAGGCAATATACATGGCTCAAACAGTGTGTCAGTAATTTTAAATATATTTTATTAGGTAGTTCTGTAATATAGTTAATTATAAATATACACAATCAGTGTTGTCATAGTGGTTAAAATGCCCAAGTACTCAGTTAAACTTTAATTTTCTCACCACAAATGTACAATAAATATTCACTGAGCACACCCACAGGCATTGTTGCAGATACTATGTAAGTACAATACTAATGTAATTATCATCTCTGCCTACAAAGAACTTACATTTAATAGAGCAGACAGACAAGGAAGCTATTGATTATGACACAATGTGATACATACAGCAATAAAGCAGAAATGTTTGGGAATACAGGGTTAAGGTCTAACCTGGTTGGACAAAACAGCAGTTTTCTGAAGAATGTGACATATAAGTTCTAAAGGAATGGTACCACAAGCCAGGGTAACATAGCATATCAGCAGATCCCAGGTATCTGTATGTGTGTATGTTCACACACACAATACACACACACAAAATGCCAAAAAGTTTCCAGACATTAAGCAATTTAGCAAACAAAGCCCTACAATATAATTGAGAAAAAGAGATGCAGAAACCCTGTTCTGGGAGACCACCCCATCTAAAACAAACCTCCCTATTAGGTTTTTCTTGTAGTACCATAGTTTCTTTCATACTACTACTACTACTACTACTACTACTACTACTACTACTACTGCTATTTCATATTAAGTTGCTTATTAATTTGTGTGCTTTTTTTTTCCTGACTCTCCCCAATGCCCACAACCAGAATGCAATCTCCTTGAGGAGTGGTTCACACAAAAAAATTATTATTTTAAAAATTCAAAATAATAGTTATTGTTATTGTAAAGTATAATATAAATGGAGCTAACATTAATTATAAGAAAGTTGAAAAGGAGGCACAAATAGAAAGGTTGATCAGAAGAGACATTTATAAGGAAGTGACATTTAAGTGCACACAAAATCAGTTTCACAGCAGAGCTTGGAGAAACTTTTCCAGCCATTATTAATTAAAGGAAAATATTAAGATAAATGAACTATTGACATTTTTGTGTTAAATATTTCTAAAATCATAACGTTCCCAACAACTTTGATTGTCAGGTACAGTGAGTCATCTAGCTAACTCAAATAAAGGAATAGAGGAACATGTAAGTACACAAAATGAAACCTCCCAGGATTTCAAATCAGTGTTTATCCATGCCTTAGAGGAAGAGAAGCTAGGCAGTTTTTGTTGCCGAGATCAGAGTCTCCTTTCTCAGAGTATGCATGCTTTTTCTTTTCCTGTTGTCTCTCAGGGTCCTTACAGTCTCATTTATTTTCCTTTCTTCACTGACTCCTTGTTCTCTTGGAGGATTATTTTGCTTGCTTGTAGCCCAGCATGACCCTTGTACCTAAGTAAATACATACATTCAAGTGGCCACTACCAAGGAGTTATAGCAGTAGACAACTTTCAGAGAGTATGCAATAGGTGGCTTGTCATCTATTGGACTGGTTTCCTCACTTAGGTGTGTTTAGCCCTGTTAAAATTAAGCTGTGGCCCAAGGAACATGTCCATATAGAATATAAGGCTGCACTTTCTTCCTTTCTTCTGGCTGGGTATGAGGCCAGTTAATACGAAGTGGTAAATGACATTTCATTAAATGCCAGATAACTTTCAAATTTCCAAGTTTCAAAATTCCTTAAATTCAGAATGTATTTATTGAGATCTTGTTACGTAGCAGATATCATTCTGAGTTTTGGAGATTCCCCAAGCGAATACACAAAAAGAAATCCCGGTTCTAGTAAGAGAAGAAAGAAAATTAGTAAAAAGTAAAAAGAAAGTCAATTTTATAGTATGTTATAGAAGAATAAAGAGCATACAAGGAAAGAGATTGCTAAGGGCTTGGGTCTTATAATTTTAAATTAATTGACTTTACTAAGAAGGTGGCATTTGCTAAAAGACTTGGAATGGTCATGCAGGATGGGGAAATGTTCAGACAGAGAGAAGAGCCAGTAAAAAATCCTTGGAGCAGGAACATACCTGCTCTGTTTGAGAGGCAGAGGACAGAAAGTTAGCTTGACCATAGTGATCAAGAGAGAGATGGGAAGATGAGATCCAGGGTTTGTTGATGTGCAGAAGAAATTGTATTCATGTGCCAGATAATAATGCCATGAAGGTCCCTCCAAAGGCTTTAAATCTAACTTTTGCCCTTGATCTTATTTCTTCTAACAGTCTTCATATTTAGTTTCTCTCAGTGATTCTCACTCACTTTGATGCTGTAATTGCTTCTTTTATTGTCTGCCTCTGTGTGTGTGAGTTTAAATATAGCCATTGGGGAATTCCCTAGCAGTCCAGTGGTTGGGACTCTGTGCTTCCACTGTAGGGGACTCGGGTTTGATCCCTGGTTGGTGAACTAGGATCCTGCAAGCCACTCAGCATGGTCAAATAAATAAATAAATAAATACAAAAAAATAAATATAGCCATTGACCGAAACAAAGAAACAAAATATTCCTTGACCGACTTGCTTCCTTTAATGTTAAAACCATTCCCTAGCCATTCCAGGAATAATTTTATTTTTAAATATGTAGAACAGGTGAGCTAAAGTTTGGGCCAAATTGATATGAAAGGCTTTTCCTTTAAGAAAAGGCAGCGGTTAACATTTTATAATCATTCTGTCTTTAACTCCATTCAATTCTGCACTTCAGAATTGATTTCTTAATTATTCTCCATTATTACTACTACTTAAATTATTCATGAATGTACTTTATGCTCCTAATCCTTTTCCAGTATCTCTATCATTATGTTTCAGTGCCTATTATACATACATAAAGTTATCCTAGAGGCTTTAGTAATCCAACACATTCAAAATTAAAATCATCTTCCCATCCTTCAAGCGCAGTTCAAACCACACCCTTCTATTTATCCACTAACGTCTCAGGCAGGAGCCCTGTCATGGAGCAAGCCCAGGTATTTGGACAACTTGAAGACATCTTTATACCTTATCTTACTTCAGTCTCTTTATCTTGAACACCAGTGAGTCTTCTCAGTCTTTTTTATTTTTCCATATTTCCTACTTCCAGTATACAAATCCAAATATTTATCATTTCTTACCTCAACTCTAATAGTAACCTTAAAATGAGTTTCCCTCTGCTCCCTATTCTTCCATCTCTGCAATGAGTTGCAAATATTACTGCCAAAGTAATGTTCCATGTTGAAGACAGAGATCTGATTGTTTCTTCTCTGTTCAAACATCTTAAAGAATTTCCCATTGACTACAAAAAAAGGGTCGATATAACTGCTTCCATTCTGATTTCTGTCTCAAAGTTTCAGCTCCAGTAGTTCCCTTCCCTGAAAAATATCTGACCCCCCCTTTCAAGGCTGAGCTTTTAGCCACCTTTAACACGTATCTCTTTATCAGTCCTTTCCAGTGTTTCCTTTCAGAATCACATCCTTTATCTTCAATGTTTTCTTATTGCTATGTTTGTACCTATTCTACAAAATGCATTCTATCTTGTATTCTAGTTACTTGTGAATAGTTTATGCCCTTACTAGACTTTTATTTTCTTTGGGACAGACACTATATCTTGTCCATTTAAAAATTTTAAGAATTTTAGAAAATCACGTTTTTCATAGGTTAGTCATTAAGCAAAATGTTTTTGTATTATATTTCTTATTTTTAAAATTAATTTTATTTATTTATTTGGCTGTGTTGGTCTTCGTTGCTGTGCGCAGGCTTTCTGTAGTTGCAGTGAGCGGGGGCTACTCTTCGTTGCGATGTGCGGCTTCTCATTGTCGTGGCTTCTCGTTGCGGAGCACGGGCTCTAGGTGCGCAGGCTTCAGTAGTTGTGGCACGTGGGCTCAGTAGTTGTGGCTTGCGGGCTCTAGAGCTCAGGCTCAGTAGTTGTGGCACATGGGCTTAGTTGCTCCACGGCATGTGGGAACTTCCCAGGCCAGGGCTCGAACCTGTGTCCCTTGCATTGGCAGGCAGATTCTTAACCACTGTGCCACCAGGGAAGCCCTGTATTATATTTATTAATCAATATTTTCTTTTATTAAATGGCTTAAATTTTCTTTCACTTTATTTCAATATTTCAGAGGGAAGAATTTCATCCAGATTGTTAAAAAAAAAAAGCAGGTCAAAGATAAAATGCCTACTTGATATGGAGTTAGCACTGAAGTCTTCGAACAGATGCCAGTGTACTAGCACAGATCATTGGGTAAGGCATATAGGTGCAAGTGAAGAGCAAGATGGTATAGAAATAACATAATGAAGACTGTAGTGTTATATTTAGAAACAAGGTTTGAATGTCTGCGTACTTGCCTGATTTCAAGATTCAGATACCCATATAAAGAAAGAAATCAACAAAACATACCATTAGTTTAAAAAGAAGGGAGGGGTAAAACAATCAAAGGTAAATATGTAAGGGTTTATCAGAAATATCCGTAACGTTTTAACTTTGATCAGTTTTTAAACAGTCTGTGGTACTTAGAGTTTGCCAAATTGGTGGCATCCAATTACAATACCAATGGCTCAGTTTTCAGTGAAACGGGGCAAAGACAAATGGGATAGGGTATCAGTTATCACATATATTCTTTCTGGACTAACCTGAGACTACAGTATACCCTGAAATACTGACGATTACTATCTTTGAAAATAGTATGAAGTATCTTCAATTGTAAACATACCTAATTTTTACATTGGTCTTTCCACATACTGCAAATTGTGCCTTTTAATTGTACTAAATCTTTCAACCAAAGCTAATCCAGTAGAATTTGGTATACATTTTTTTTCAGTTTTGTTCTTTTGCACGAACATTTCATTTACACTTAACCTTAGAATATTTTTACATAGATTCATATTCTTTCATCTTCAATGCAGGATTCTTCTCATTTTCCATGTCTTATCACCAAAGCTGCAGTAATAACATTGATGCAATCATGCTTTTTAACTTTGAGGCTGAAGTAGGTAGATTTTGGACAAGTGGTTATAAAGAGAGCAGTGATAGATGATGGTTATTCATGGAGAGAAGGACATATCTACTTGCTACCATGCGTGCAGTGAGTGAGGCAATTAGAGTTCATTCTGATGATTCTGATAAGAAACACGTGGCTTATGAGTACATATGTGAAGTGTAATAAGAGGAGGTGTCAAAAGCAGTAAATTCAGAATATGGAGGCACATCAGAATAACCTGGGAAATATTTTTAAATAATAATTTCTGAGTTCCATCTTCAAAATAAGAATCACTGGAAGTGAGGCTGCAGAGTGTGCATTAAAAAAAAAAATGTTCTCATAGGATTCTGAAGCAACAAACCAAATAACTACTATGTTGGAACTCTGATTCTCTGAATGTTTGGACCTAATAAGAACAATAGGATCTACTGAAGAAAGATTTTCTTTTTAGTAAGATCACCTGAAAATTTAAGAAGGAAATGCAGTCCTATTATTAATAATAGTTCTGTTTCAGGGTACCTACAAAACACACCATGTATGTTGCCTATGTATTTTATTCTGTCTTATAAGAATTGTGCATGATTAGGAAGTCAAAACCCATGGACTTTAGATTATCAGTCTGTGGCATGTTTTTGACTTGAGCAACATTCTGTCTAATTTTCCAGAATCATGCTTGGCTTCCAGAGATATATTTCAGACCCTTAAGGGCTGGATAAGACTCAGAGATCCTAGAGCAAAGGCTAGGCTATCTAAGGGCCTCTCTCTTTTCATCCTGTCCTCTATATCATAAGGAGCTTATAAGTAAGGAGATAAGAGAGCCCTTTTTTTCACTTGTATTGTTTGTGCTTGTATTTCATGTACGAACACTTCGAGAAGTTAGCAGCTGCCATAAAGCCAGATTTGCTCTCTTAATCCTGTCTGCCCTTTCTCTTGCTCCTAGTCAGGCATGATTGGAGTTGGTGTTTGTGACTAGGGTGATATTTGTCAGGCAATTTAATTTTTCTTCTTGCTAGTAGAAATAGGCCACATTTGTGATTGCCCCTACTTAGGATATCCAGAGCCTGAAAAGGCTTGTAATTACCGTGATAAGCTTAAATTAAAAGAAGATAGATTATTTATTAAAATAAAGAACTGTAGAAGTGTATTTTTCTGGATACATTTTTTTCATAAGAAGGAAAGCATACACACATTCATAAATACACACACAGTATTTTCGCAAAGTAATAAGAAAGGTGTATCTGTTTATCCTACTTTATATCACTTGCAAAATCATGGAGTAGTTGACTTACTTTAAAACATATACATATGAACACATATATATGTATATATACACATGTACATACAGGCACATATATGAACATCATTTTATTAGGGTGACCAATATGAAATTAGTTTTTGTACTGAAAAAATTATCAATTTCATGTGGTTGAACAAAATGTGTATGTAAAGATGTTCTTGAAATTTTTCAAACGTGCGAGGATGGTTTCAAACATAATTTCCTTTTAAATTCCTTAATGGGATAACACAGTAAGGCTAATTTAAAATAAACACTAGTATTGTTTCTTATTAACTTTTACAAAATAGATGGCATTTAGAACTCAATCTAGAAATAAAGGGCAAATATAACTATTTTAAAGGTTCATGTATCTCTTTTACTCTGGACCTAAAATAAGATCTATTTTACAGTATAAAAGTAAGAAAAAAAAGTTTTTCTTTTTTCAGAGTCAGGAGTCAAGATGCATGGGTGCCCTAAAAAAGTAAAGGGAACATTTGTTTCCTACATGAACATTACTTAGAATAATGCAGTCATCTTATTAAACAGTTTTCTTAGGTCAAAATTCTGCCTTAAAAGTTTTTCAGAATGGTTGGCTTGATTTTTTATTTAGAGAATGTACCTATTTTAGTAGTATAGATTATATTTGCATTTCCTAGAATTTTCCACACTTCACATGAGTGACAGTTCTTCACATATGGATTTTTACTTTAACTGAAATTTATAAATTTATTTAATTAGCAATTCAGATTGACCATGATAACTTATTAAGAGAGAAAACAGTGAAATTATGTCACTTCATAGTTCACAATTGTAATGGACAGACCGTAAAATGATCCTGTCTTCTGGTACCCGTGCCTTTGTATATAATTCCCTCTCCTTGAGGCTGGACATGTACTGAGAGTTGTTTCGAACCAACAGAATATGTCTTATGGAAGATTATTCCCGTAACTATGTCCTATTTTATAAGATTCCATTTCACTAGCAGATTCAGACTAAAAACATTCTCCTTTGCTAGCTTTTGAAAAGGTAAGCTGCCATGGTGTGAAAGGGTCTTTAGAGAGGACCCATAGTAAAGGAACTGCAGGAAGCCTCTAGGAGCTCATAGCAAGCCCTGGACAACAACTAGCAGGAAATTGGGCACTCATTCCTACAATTGCAAGGGGAATTCTGCCAACAGCCTAAATAAGCTAAGAGAAGGATCCATCCCCCGTCAAGCCTCCACAGGAGAACCCAGTCTTGGCACATTGCAGCTTTGCACAGGACCCAGTGAAGTTGTATCCAGACTCCTGATCCACAGAAATTATGATATAATAAATGTTTTTTGATTTAAGATGCTAAGTTCATAGTAATTAAATGGCACAGCAATTAAAACCTAATAAACATATTTAAATAAGAAAACAAAAATAACATCAGTGTTATAGTTAGCTAGTCTTAGAAATCATTTTATATAGCACTCCAGGGAAAGAATTTTTGGCAAAATATTATAAATATATTCCTACATAATATTTAAAACAACAAATCTATTTTTTCACTTGGTCATTTCACTTGGTGATTGAATATTCCTATTAATACCTTTTCTAAGTTACTAAACAAAATACATATGTACTTATAATTAATTTCATAACTGTTACAAACTTTAGGTTTCTTTCTGTTGAGTATACTTTTCTCATGTTAATGTAATATAAAATGTTAGATTTCCACTCAATTATAAAGAATTTCATACCTCCCAGTCTTATATTCCACAAAATTTATTTTAGTAATTTCTGGTGGAGAGGCACTTAGCCCACACAGGATGAGAGATGCTACACACTGATATCCACTGTTCTTGGCATCCTTTTACTCCAGTGATCCTATGGCTCACCTGTCTCTGCTCTTACAATATATAGTCCCTGAGGTCATGGCTTATCTAAATGCTAGAATACCGCCTCATTTATGTAATCTTATTTCATTGTCTTATTTTTTTTATTCCGTAGGGTTCAATGCCAATGATTAACCTCACTTCCTCAGATAAATCTGCATGTATCTGAATCTCATTTGTGACCTGGGTATAAGCTCTGTCCCGTAGGGTTCCTGGTCACATGAAATAGAGTGGCATGTCAGAGTTTCTGATTACATCTATAAACATCCCTGAGAATTAAGAAATGCCCCCAAATTCAAGGCACTCTGGAGTCTGATTTCCCCAAATCACACAAAATTGTCGGGGATATATCATAACATCAGATAGCAACCTAACAAATACATGTTTAGTTCTAGCTCTGACAAAACAGTTATTAAAAAAATATGTTATTAAAATATAAGTCAATACAATATAAAAAAAGGAAATGGAGATAAGTCGAAAGAGAACAAATTTAACAAGTTATTCACATACACCACTGTATCTCTTTACCTGAAAATAAATATTCTAAATTAAATTATTAATTTATAATAAAAAATCCAGCTTTTCTATTTTCCAATTTAACTTTTGACTAATTTTTTTAATTTAAAATATAGAGATATATAGTGTATGCATTTTAAAGCGTTACATAGTACAAGTGCCTATATCTTAATAATTTGTATATTTGCAAATATATCTTATACACATGTGACTCTTATTATAGGTCTTCTTAATAATGTCTGAAATAATAAAATTCAGCTTACCATGGACTTGCAAATATCATATGATTTTTCATAATAATTTTGTGAGGTAGGCATGTGCTATGATTTTACCTTCATTCCTCAGTAGAGAAATAAGGACTCCATAAAACTAACACAATGTGTTCCCAAAGTATCATTAAGAATACTGGAATGGGGGTTCAGTTAGAGTGTCCAAGGCAATGTATAATGCTGCTACTAAATTTTATGAAAGCTGAAACTTAGTAAAATTAAAAATAAACTAAAAATGACTAGAGTTGAGGGAACTTCCCTTTATTGATGTGTCAGTTGCACGGGACTTTTCTCTCCTGTCATTTTAATCTTGCAGTTATAATCCCAGGAATTCTGACATCTCTGGAAGATGATTTTTTTATTACCCTGGTATCTAGTAACTATTTTAAATCCAAAATATGTTTTAATCATCATTCATTTCTTCAACTGATATTTCTTGACTGCCTATCAGGTGCAAGATATAACGTCAGGCTGAGGCACTCTACCTTTTTATTTGATAAGGAATGTATCTTTATATTTTCTCACTGTAGTTCATGCATCTTTATATTTTAATTTATAGTTTTGAACTCCAAACTCTGGCAAAACTAAGAGAATAGGCTTAATCTGGTGTTTTGAACAGGCCAGGGCTCGAACCTGTGTCCCTTGCATTGGCAGGCAGATTCTTAACCACTGTGCCACCAGGGAAGCCCTGTATTATATTTATTAATCAATATTTTCTTTTATTAAATGGCTTAAATTTTCTTTCACTTTATTTCAATATTTCAGAGGGAAGAATTTCATCCAGATTGTTAAAAAAAAAAAGCAGGTCAAAGATAAAATGCCTACTTGATATGGAGTTAGCACTGAAGTCTTCGAACAGATGCCAGTGTACTAGCACAGATCATTGGGTAAGGCATATAGGTGCAAGTGAAGAGCAAGATGGTATAGAAATAACATAATGAAGACTGTAGTGTTATATTTAGAAACAAGGTTTGAATGTCTGCGTACTTGCCTGATTTCAAGATTCAGATACCCATATAAAGAAAGAAATCAACAAAACATACCATTAGTTTAAAAAGAAGGGAGGGGTAAAACAATCAAAGGTAAATATGTAAGGGTTTATCAGAAATATCCGTAACGTTTTAACTTTGATCAGTTTTTAAACAGTCTGTGGTACTTAGAGTTTGCCAAATTGGTGGCATCCAATTACAATACCAATGGCTCAGTTTTCAGTGAAACGGGGCAAAGACAAATGGGATAGGGTATCAGTTATCACATATATTCTTTCTGGACTAACCTGAGACTACAGTATACCCTGAAATACTGACGATTACTATCTTTGAAAATAGTATGAAGTATCTTCAATTGTAAACATACCTAATTTTTACATTGGTCTTTCCACATACTGCAAATTGTGCCTTTTAATTGTACTAAATCTTTCAACCAAAGCTAATCCAGTAGAATTTGGTATACATTTTTTTTCAGTTTTGTTCTTTTGCACGAACATTTCATTTACACTTAACCTTAGAATATTTTTACATAGATTCATATTCTTTCATCTTCAATGCAGGATTCTTCTCATTTTCCATGTCTTATCACCAAAGCTGCAGTAATAACATTGATGCAATCATGCTTTTTAACTTTGAGGCTGAAGTAGGTAGATTTTGGACAAGTGGTTATAAAGAGAGCAGTGATAGATGATGGTTATTCATGGAGAGAAGGACATATCTACTTGCTACCATGCGTGCAGTGAGTGAGGCAATTAGAGTTCATTCTGATGATTCTGATAAGAAACACGTGGCTTATGAGTACATATGTGAAGTGTAATAAGAGGAGGTGTCAAAAGCAGTAAATTCAGAATATGGAGGCACATCAGAATAACCTGGGAAATATTTTTAAATAATAATTTCTGAGTTCCATCTTCAAAATAAGAATCACTGGAAGTGAGGCTGCAGAGTGTGCATTAAAAAAAAAAATGTTCTCATAGGATTCTGAAGCAACAAACCAAATAACTACTATGTTGGAACTCTGATTCTCTGAATGTTTGGACCTAATAAGAACAATAGGATCTACTGAAGAAAGATTTTCTTTTTAGTAAGATCACCTGAAAATTTAAGAAGGAAATGCAGTCCTATTATTAATAATAGTTCTGTTTCAGGGTACCTACAAAACACACCATGTATGTTGCCTATGTATTTTATTCTGTCTTATAAGAATTGTGCATGATTAGGAAGTCAAAACCCATGGACTTTAGATTATCAGTCTGTGGCATGTTTTTGACTTGAGCAACATTCTGTCTAATTTTCCAGAATCATGCTTGGCTTCCAGAGATATATTTCAGACCCTTAAGGGCTGGATAAGACTCAGAGATCCTAGAGCAAAGGCTAGGCTATCTAAGGGCCTCTCTCTTTTCATCCTGTCCTCTATATCATAAGGAGCTTATAAGTAAGGAGATAAGAGAGCCCTTTTTTTCACTTGTATTGTTTGTGCTTGTATTTCATGTACGAACACTTCGAGAAGTTAGCAGCTGCCATAAAGCCAGATTTGCTCTCTTAATCCTGTCTGCCCTTTCTCTTGCTCCTAGTCAGGCATGATTGGAGTTGGTGTTTGTGACTAGGGTGATATTTGTCAGGCAATTTAATTTTTCTTCTTGCTAGTAGAAATAGGCCACATTTGTGATTGCCCCTACTTAGGATATCCAGAGCCTGAAAAGGCTTGTAATTACCGTGATAAGCTTAAATTAAAAGAAGATAGATTATTTATTAAAATAAAGAACTGTAGAAGTGTATTTTTCTGGATACATTTTTTTCATAAGAAGGAAAGCATACACACATTCATAAATACACACACAGTATTTTCGCAAAGTAATAAGAAAGGTGTATCTGTTTATCCTACTTTATATCACTTGCAAAATCATGGAGTAGTTGACTTACTTTAAAACATATACATATGAACACATATATATGTATATATACACATGTACATACAGGCACATATATGAACATCATTTTATTAGGGTGACCAATATGAAATTAGTTTTTGTACTGAAAAAATTATCAATTTCATGTGGTTGAACAAAATGTGTATGTAAAGATGTTCTTGAAATTTTTCAAACGTGCGAGGATGGTTTCAAACATTATAATTTCCTTTTAAATTCCTTAATGGGATAACACAGTAAGGCTAATTTAAAATAAACACTAGTATTGTTTCTTATTAACTTTTACAAAATAGATGGCATTTAGAACTCAATCTAGAAATAAAGGGCAAATATAACTATTTTAAAGGTTCATGTATCTCTTTTACTCTGGACCTAAAATAAGATCTATTTTACAGTATAAAAGTAAGAAAAAAAAGTTTTTCTTTTTTCAGAGTCAGGAGTCAAGATGCATGGGTGCCCTAAAAAAGTAAAGGGAACATTTGTTTCCTACATGAACATTACTTAGAATAATGCAGTCATCTTATTAAACAGTTTTCTTAGGTCAAAATTCTGCCTTAAAATTTTTCAGAATGATTGGCTTGATTTTTTATTTAGAGAATGTACCCTATTTTAGTAGTATAGATTATATTTGCACTTCCTAGAATTTTCCACACTACACATGAGTGACAGTTCTTCACATATGGATTTTTACTTTAACTGAAATTTATAAATTTATTTAATTAGCAATTCAGATTGACCATGATAACTTATTAAGAGAGAAAACAGTGAAATTATGTCACTTCATAGTTCACAATTGTAATGGACAGACCGTAAAATGATCCTGTCTTCTGGTACCCGTGCCTTTGTATATAATTCCCTCTCCTTGAGGCTGGACATGTACTGAGAGTTGTTTCGAACCAACAGAATATGTCTTATGGAAGATTATTCCCGTAACTATGTCCTATTTTATAAGATTCCATTTCACTAGCAGATTCAGACTAAAAACATTCTCCTTTGCTAGCTTTTGAAAAAGTAAGCTGCCATGGTGTGAAAGCGTCTTTAGAGAGGACCCATAGTAAAGGAACTGCAGGAAGCCTCTAGGAGCTCATAGCAAGCCCTGGACAACAACTAGCAGGAAATTGGGCACTCATTCCTACAATTGCAAGGGGAATTCTGCCAACAGCCTAAATAAGCTAAGAGAAGGATCCATCCCCCGTCAAGCCTCCACAGGAGAACCCAGTCTTGGCACATTGCAGCTTTGCACAGGACCCAGTGAAGTTGTATCCAGACTCCTGATCCACAGAAATTATGATATAATAAATGTTTTTTGATTTAAGATGCTAAGTTCATAGTAATTAAATGGCACAGCAATTAAAACCTAATAAACATATTTAAATAAGAAAACAAAAATAACATCAGTGTTATAGTTAGCTAGTCTTAGAAATCATTTTATATAGCACTCCAGGGAAAGAATTTTTGGCAAAATATTATAAATATATTCCTACATAATATTTAAAACAACAAATCTATTTTTTCACTTGGTCATTTCACTTGGTGATTGAATATTCCTATTAATACCTTTTCTAAGTTACTAAACAAAATACATATGTACTTATAATTAATTTCATAACTGTTACAAACTTTAGGTTTCTTTCTGTTGAGTATACTTTTCTCATGTTAATGTAATATAAAATGTTAGATTTCCACTCAATTATAAAGAATTTCATACCTCCCAGTCTTATATTCCACAAAATTTATTTTAGTAATTTCTGGTGGAGAGGCACTTAGCCCACACAGGATGAGAGATGCTACACACTGATATCCACTGTTCTTGGCATCCTTTTACTCCAGTGATCCTATGGCTCACCTGTCTCTGCTCTTACAATATATAGTCCCTGAGGTCATGGCTTATCTAAATGCTAGAATACCGCCTCATTTATGTAATCTTATTTCATTGTCTTATTTTTTTTATTCCGTAGGGTTCAATGCCAATGATTAACCTCACTTCCTCAGATAAATCTGCATGTATCTGAATCTCATTTGTGACCTGGGTATAAGCTCTGTCCCGTAGGGTTCCTGGTCACATGAAATAGAGTGGCATGTCAGAGTTTCTGATTACATCTATAAACATCCCTGAGAATTAAGAAATGCCCCCAAATTCAAGGCACTCTGGAGTCTGATTTCCCCAAATCACACAAAATTGTCGGGGATATATCCTAACATCAGATAGCAACCTAACAAATACATGTTTAGTTCTAGCTCTGACAAAACAGTTATTAAAAAAATATATTATTAAAATATAAGTCAATACAATATAAAAAAAGGAAATGGAGATAAGTCGAAAGAGAACAAATTTAACAAGTTATTCACATACACCACTGTATCTCTTTACCTGAAAATAAATATTCTAAATTAAATTATTAATTTATAATAAAAAATCCAGCTTTTCTATTTTCCAATTTAACTTTTGACTAATTTTTTTAATTTAAAATATAGAGATATATAGTGTATGCATTTTAAAGCGTTACATAGTACAAGTGCCTATATCTTAATAATTTGTATATTTGCAAATATATCTTATACACATGTGACTCTTATTATAGGTCTTCTTAATAATGTCTGAAATAATAAAATTCAGCTTACCATGGACTTGCAAATATCATATGATTTTTCATAATAATTTTGTGAGGTAGGCGTGTGCTATGATTTTACCTTCATTCCTCAGTAGAGAAATAAGGACTCCATAAAACTAACACAATGTGTTCCCAAAGTATCATTAAGAATACTGGAATGGGGGTTCAGTTAGAGTGTCCAAGGCAATGTATAATGCTGCTACTAAATTTTATGAAAGCTGAAACTTAGTAAAATTAAAAATAAACTAAAAATGACTAGAGTTGAGGGAACTTCCCTTTATTGATGTGTCAGTTGCACGGGACTTTTCTCTCCTGTCATTTTAATCTTGCAGTTATAATCCCAGGAATTCTGACATCTCTGGAAGATGATTTTTTTATTACCCTGGTATCTAGTAACTATTTTAAATCCAAAATATGTTTTAATCATCATTCATTTCTTCAACTGATATTTCTTGACTGCCTATCAGGTGCAAGATATAACGTCAGGCTGAGGCACTCTACCTTTTTATTTGATAAGGAATGTATCTTTATATTTTCTCACTGTAGTTCATGCATCTTTATATTTTAATTTATAGTTTTGAACTCCAAACTCTGGCAAAACTAAGAGAATAGGCTTAATCTGGTGTTTTGAAACCTACCTTTTCTTTCATGTATTTACTTATTTTTCCAAATAATACATCTGACCCTACTGAATTCAGCACTGTGATTGCACAAAGTGGTTTCTCTCTGACTAACTTGGACTGATAATGACAATGATAAACTGAAAGCATGTTTCTAATACAGAGTAGCAGACATTTCTGTAGAACAAGTATTTCAGTCTGTGCCATGAACAACTGACATATTTATGAGTTTAATATGTCCCTGGCCTGTATATTGGAACTATTTCATTTTTAGCTAATGACAAAAAAAAAGCTTTCCAAAAAGAAGTCTCCACTCCTCCCCAAAATGTATGTAAAACATAATATACTTTAATGAGTTAATCAGTAAAACAAATTTAAGTATCTGGGGAACTTACTCTGTTTACAGTTATTCTGTGATACTAAAAACAAAACAAAACTATATCAGAATAATTTGTAGTTGAAAAATAATGTAATGAACTAGATATCCTTTATCATATTGTTTTAATAACATTTAAAAGGGGATAACAATTTTTAAATTTCTGGTTACAGAAATAATTCACATTCCGTTATTTTTTAATGAATATTCATTTAATAGTACAAGAAAGACTTTGTACTAAGCACTAGTGATTAAAAAATACAGAATTAGAAAAGAAGCCTTACTTGTAATGAACTTGGAAAACAATTGGAAAGACCTGCAATTTAACTGTAAAATGGTGATAGTTCTATGATAATAATATAAGAAAGAGTATTTGGGAAATAAGGAAGAATAATTAATTTGCCTTTATGGAACTGGAAAATTTTATTAAAAATAAGGTATCATTTATATTGGGTCTTGGGTGACAATTGGAATTTTCCAGATAAACCGGTAGACCATTCCAGAGGCACAGACACATAACATAGTGTAAAGAAAATGAATGTTGTGAATGAGGAGTGTGGAAGGTGAAGAGCAAAGAGCAAATACAGGTGGATCAGGGCAGAGGAGGGTGGTGGAGTGCACAAGTAATTTGACATGGTGACCTGAAAAACATTTACTCGTAGGAGATGAAAGGAATTAGTGAACAGTGATAGGCTTGGTAAAAGGTGTGGGGGTGGGGCTTGAAAACAAGACATTTAAGGTAATTGGAAGAGTTAAGCAGAAAACCATATGGTGACTATTTCAGGTGACAATGATGAGAACAATGTTGGCAGTAAAAATTAAGGGATAAAAAATTCATAAAAAAGATTGAATCCGTAGGATATAATAATGAAGTACAAATCAGAGATTTCTAATTTATACATTATTGCTAACTGAAATACAGAATATAGGAGGAGGAGCCAGGTTACTGGTAGAGATTATCATTGATATCTTTTACTTCCTACTAATTTACATTAACATGGATGTCTTCCAGGAAGTATACTCCTTGAAGCCTGGATGATTTAATGAAATAATAAAAATATGAGCAGAATTTCATTAGGCTAACTCACTTAAAATTTTTAAGAATCCCTTTATTCCAATTCTGGCACTTTCAGTGAAAACATGTAAAAAGGTGGTGAGGGGTTGTGGTTAGACATGAAACTAACAATATCTTTAAGAACTGAAACTAAATATGAACATATTAATAACAAGTGGGTATGAGGACTTGACTAATTGAAAGAAGGATGACCTGTGTTGAATTAAGAAAAATAAAACTTATTTGTGAGATGTCCACTCTAGAATCTCATAAAACAAAATAATCTTGCTTTATTCAAAGTACAGAGGGTTACACTTTATTCTCCCTCCACCCCCAGCCTTTCTCTCCAAATGTAAAAATTCAGTTATATATCAACCATAAAATGGGGGTAACTGTCCCTCATGAATAAGTGAATATGATCCACATTTCTTTCCCAGTCTTTATCCTGAACTCTTTTGGTATTTACTCTGACTACTAAACAGCAAGGCTTTTGGGTGGAAAAGCTATCCATTGAAAGGATATATGGAAGAGTCAGGAAATAGGAGTGAGATTTAAAATGAATAGATTAGGTTAAATGAAATTTTGTCTTTCGGATCACTGTTCATGTTTTTCATTTTTTGATTCATATTAACAGCTTATAAGAAAATAGAATTAACTTACAAAAAAGTTGTCATTCCATATTCATAATTAAAATATTAACTAAGTTGTTTCATAAACCATTTTTGTGTGTATATGTGTACATATGTAGCAGTGTGCATATGTATGTTTATGCATGTGTATGTATATATCACAATTGAGATTATATTATATAAAACAGTATGTACAGCTTTATCGAGATATAATTCATATACTATAAAATTCAGTCGTTTCAAATATAAATGTCAGTGATTTTTATAAATTGACAGAATTGTACAACCTTCACTACAATCCAAATTTGGAAGATTTCTATCACTCCAAGAGCTTATTCCTGCTCATTTGTAATCGTTTCATGTCCCTACTCACATATACAGACAGTATTTTCTGTCTCCATGCATTTGCCTTTTCTAGATAGTTCATGCATATGGAATTTAGATTTTTTTTCACTTAGCATGT
Organism: Physeter macrocephalus; assembly: GCF_002837175.3. Lineage (NCBI taxonomy): Eukaryota > Metazoa > Chordata > Mammalia > Artiodactyla > Physeteridae > Physeter > Physeter macrocephalus. The sequence continues at coordinate 27,555,308 of NC_041228.1, read as the reverse complement.
TTTTGAGGTTTAATTGTGTCTCACTATGTATCAGTAGCTTGCTCCTTTTTATTATTGAAATAGTAGTCCATTGTGTGGACCTAATACAGTTTATTTCTTTATTTAATGACCAATGACGGTGAAGATAATTGCTTTGTATGGCATATGGTAAAGGTCTTAATTCATCGTTTGTATGTGGATGTCCAATATTATAAGACTGTCATTTCCCCATTGACTTGCCATGGCATCTTTGTCAAAACTGAAATCATCTACAAATGTAAAGATTTCTAAATCCTCAGTTAAGTTCTGATGATCTATAACTGTATTCTTGTGGCAGTAACAAACTTTGGTTGCTGTGGCATTGTGATACATTTTGAAATCAGTAAGTATACGTTTTCTAAATTTATTCTTCTTTTTCAAGATTATTTTGGCTATTTTGGGTCCTTTCATTTACGTATAAATTTTAGCAAGCACTTGCTAAAATTTCTCCAAAAGAGTCTGCTGGTATTTTTATTATTTTATTTACAAACATTTTTTAAACATCTTTATTGGAGTATAGTTGCTTTACAATGGTGTGTTACTTTCTGCTGTATAACAAAGTGAATCAGCTATACATATACAAATATCCCCATATCTCCTCCCTCTCCTCCCACCCTCCCTATCTCACCCCCTAGGTGGACACAAAGCACCGAGTTGATCTCCCTGTGTTATGCGGTTGCTTCCCACTAGCTATCTATTTTACATTAGATAGTGTATATATGTCCATGCCACTCTCTCACTTCGTCCCAGCTTACCCTTCTCCCTCCCCGTGTCCTCATCTCATGTCCATTCTCTATGTTGTCTGTGTCTTTATTCCTGTCGAGTCCTCCCCTAGGTTCTTCAGAACTTTTTTTTTTTTTTTTTTTTAGATTCCATATATATGTGTTAGCATATGGTATTTGTTTTTCTCTTTCTGACTTACTTCACTCTGTATGACAGACTCTAGGTCCATCCACCTCACTACAAATAACTCAATTTCGTTTCTTTATATGGCTGAGTAATAGTCCATTGTATATATGTGCCACATCTTCTTTA
>NC_041228.1:27518713-27553585 GCF_002837175.3 Physeter macrocephalus | reverse complement strand
ATATGTGTGTGGGTTTACCTCTGGGCTTTCTATCCTGTTCCATTGATCTATATTTCTGTGTTTGTGCCAGTACCATACTCTCTTGATTACTATAACTTTGCTTTATAGTCTGAAGTCTGGGAGCCTGATTCCTCCAGCTCCATTTTTCATTCTCAAGATTGCTTTGGCTATACGGGGTCTTTTGTGTTTCCATACAAATTGTGAAATTTTTTGTTCTAGTTCTGTGAAAAATGTCATTGGTACTTTGATAGGGATTGTACTGAATCTGTAGATTGCTTTGTAGTATAGTCATTTTCACAATGTTGATTTTTCCAATCCAAGAACATGGTATATCTCTCCACCGGTTTGTATCATCTTTAATTTCTTTCACCAGTGTCTTATAGTTTTCTGCATATAGGTCTTTTTTATCCTTAGGTAGGTTTATTCCTAGGTATTTTATTCTTTTGGTTGCAATGGTAAGTGGGGTTGTTTCCTTAATTTCTCTTTCAGATTTTTCATCATTAGTGTATAGGAATGCCAGAGATTTCTGTGCATTAATTTTGTATCCTGCTACTTTACCAAACTCATTGATTAGCTCTAGTAGTTTTCTGGTAGCATTTTTAGGATTCTCTATGTATACTATCATGTCATCTGAAAACAGTGACAGTTTTACTTCTTCTTTTTCAATTTGCATTCCTTTTATTTATTTTTCTTCCCTGATTGCTGTGGCTAAAACTTCCAAAACTATGTTGAATGACAGTGGTGAGCGTGGGCAACCTTGTCTTGTTCCTGCTGTCAGTGGAAATGGTTTCAGGTTTTCACCATTGAGAACGATGTTGGCTGTGGGATTGTCATATATGGCCTTTATAATGTTGAGGTAAGTTCCCTCTATGCCTACTTTCTGGAGGGTTTTTATCATAAATCGGTGTTGAATTTTGTCAAAAGCTTTTTCTGCATCTGTTGAGATGATCATATGGTTTTTCTCCTTCAATTTGTTAATATGGTTTTTCACATTGATTGATTTGCGTATATTGAAGAATCCTTGCATTCCTGGGATAAACCCCACTTAATCATCATGTATGATCCTTTTAATGTGCCGTTGGATTCTGTTTGCTAGTATTTGTGGAGGATTTTTTCATGTATGTTCATCAGTGATATTGGCCTGTAGTTTTCTTTTTTTGTGACATCTTTGTCTGGTTTTGGTATCAGGGTGATAGTGGCCTCATAATGAGTTTGGGAGTGATCCTCCCTTTGCTATATTTTGGAAGAGTTTGAGAAGGATAGGTGTTAGTTCTTCTGTAAATATTTGATAGAATTTGCCTGTGAAGCCATCTGGTCCTGGGCTTTTGTTTGTTGGAAGATTTTTAATCACAGTTTCAATTTCAGTGCTTGTGATTGGTCTGTTTATATTTTCTATTTCTTCCTGGTTCAGTCTCGGGAGGTTGTGTTTTTCTAAGAATTTGTCCATTTCGTCCAGGTTATCCATTTTATTGGCATATGGTTGCTTCTAGTAATCTCTCATAATCCTTTGTATTTCTGCAGTGTCAGTTGTTACTTCTCATTTAATCTCTCATGATACTTTGTATTTCTGCAGTGTCAGTTGTTCCTTCTCCTTTTTCATTTCTAATTCTGTCGATTTGAGTCTTCTCCCTTTTTTTCTTGATGAGTCTTTCTACTGGTTTATCAATTTTTTTTTCTTTGGTTTATCAATTTTGTTTATGTTCTCAAAGAACCACTTTGAGTTTTATTAATCTTTGCTATCATTTCCTTCATTTCTTTTTCTTTTATTTCTGATCTGATCTTTATGATTTCTTTTCCTCTGCTAACTTTGGGGGTTTTTTCTTCTTCTTTTTCTAGTTGCTTTAGGTGTAAGGTTAGGTTTTTTTATTGGAGATGTTTCTTGTTTCCTAAGGTAGGATCGTATTGCTATAAACTTCCCTCTTAGAACTGTTTTTGTTGCATCCCATAGGTTGTGGGTCATCATGTTTTCACTGTCATTTGTTTCTAGGTATCTTTTGATTTCCTCTTTGATTTCTTCAGTGATCTCTTGGTTATTTAGTAGTGTGTTGTTTAGCCTCCATATGTTTGTATTTTTACAGATTTTTTCCTGTAATTGATATCTAGTCTCATAACGTTGTGGTTGGAAAAGATACTTGATATGATTTCAATTTTCTTAAATTTACCGAGACTTGTTTTGTGACCCAAGATATGATCTATCTTGGGTTCCTTGAGCACTTGAGAAATGGTTGAGAAGCAACCAATGGTTGAGCACTTGAGTAGAAAGTGTATTCTGTTGTTTTTGAATGGATGTCCTATAAATATCAATTAAGTCCATCCTGTTTATTGTATCATTTAAAGCTTGTGTTTCCTTATTTATTTTCAAAATCATTGATTAGCTCTAGTAGTTTTCTGGTAGCATCTCTAGGATACTCTATGTGTAGTATCATGTCATCTGCAAACAGTGACAACTTTACTTCTTTTCTGATTTAGATTCCTTTTATTTCTTTTTCTTTTCTGATTGCTGTGGCTAAAACTTCCTAAGCTATGATGAATAATAGTGGTGAGAGTGGACAACCTTGTCTTATTCCTGATCTTAGAGGAAATGGTTTCAGTTTTTCAACATTGAGAAAGATGTTGGCTGTGGGTTTGTCATATATCGCCTTTATTGTGTTGAGGTAAGTTCCCTCTATGCCTACTTTCTGGAGGGTTTTTATCACAAATGGGTGTTGAATTTTGTTGAAAGCTTTTTCTGCATCTATTGAGATGATCATATGGTTTTTCTCCTTCACTTTGTTAATTTGGTTTATTATGTATATTATATATATATATATATATATATATATATACACATACATAATAAGCATATGTATGTTCCTATTACCATTTTCTTAATTGTTTTAGGCTTGTTATTGTAGGTCTTTTACTTCTCTTGTGTTTCCTGCCTAGAGAAGTTCCTTTAGCATTTGTTGTAGAGCTGGTTTGATGGTGCTGAATCCTCTTAGCTTTTGCTTCTATGTAAAGATTTTAATTTCTTTGTCAAATCTGAATGAGGTAATTGCTGGGCAGAGTACTCTTGGTTGTAGGTTTTTCCCTTTCATCACTTTAAATATGTCCTGCCACTCTCTCTGGCTTGTAGAGGTTCTGCTGAAAGATCAGCTGTTAACCTTATGGGGGTTCACTTGCATGTTACTTGTTGCTTTTCCCTTGCTGCTTTTAATATTTTTTCTTTGTATTTAATTTTTGATAGTTTGATTAATATGTGTCTTGGTGTGTTTCTCATTGGATTTACCCTATATGGGACTCTCTGCTCTTCCTGGCGTCGATTGACTATTTCCTTTCCCATGTTAGGGATGTTTTCAACTATAATCTCTTCAATATTTTCTCAGTCCCTTTCTCTTTCTCTTCTTCTTCTGGGACCCCTATAATTCGAATGTTGGTGCATTTAATGATGTCCCAGAGGTCTCTGAGACTGTCCTCAATTCTTTTCATTCTTTTTTCTTCATTCTGCTTTGCAGTAGTTAATTCCACTATCTTATCTCCCAGGTCAGTTATACATTCTTTTGCTCAGTTATTCTGCTATTGATTCCTTCTAGAGAATTTTTAATTTCATTTATTGTGTTGTTCATCATTGTTTGCTCTTGTCCCCTGGTATTTTGATAGAGATTGCCTTGAATGTCGAGAGCAATTTGTGGAGAACTTCCATCTTAATAATATTGAATCTTGAAATGAAGAGGAATGTCATTTCATTTAATTAGATCTTCTTTAAATGTTTTCAGCAGTGTTGTGTAATATTTACTCTACAGTATTTGTACTTCTGTTGTTTAGTTTATTCCAAAGTGTTATTCTTTTCTATAATATCATAAATGGAATTATTTTAACTTTAATTTTTACATTTTATTGCTAATATGTAGGCATATGATTTTTATGCTTTAATAGATTACAATCTTATAATAGTTGTACAGTACTTATGAATACATCATATATTTAAAGGCAAACTCCCTATTTTGACAGTACTGAACACCAGAATATGTGTTTGCTTTATTTTTTTGACAGTCAGCCTAGGCAGTTTCTTTGTTTTTTTGGAATCTGACATTGAGATATAGTTGGGGTAATAGATTTTCATTAGAATTATCACCTGTGAAAAGAGGAGGGATGAAGCAGGATTGGGCATCAATTAATTTGGACAGCAATACTTGCCACACAAAGCCTTGACCGATCCAGTGTGAAGCTCTGTAGTCACTATTGTCCATAAAAGTGTTCTGTGTTATCACTCTGGAATGGTCAAGCCCTAGTTCTCTCACCTTGCTCAGTCATGAGTTGAGTTGTCGGCTTCCCAGGGAAGGACAGGACCTTACTCCTCACAGCTGGAGAGCCAGCCATTCATGAAAGGGGATATGGACAGCGTATATTCATATTCACCCACACAGTTTTGTACAATTATTTGCTTAAATTTGGGGGGAAAAAATGGAGTCACTTTCTGGTTGGAAATGGGACCTACATTTATAATACCATCCTAGAGTTACATATTTTTACTACCAAATCATGTAATGAATTACAGCTCCCTTAGAGTGGAAGCTAGTTATCTGTGTCTAGATCCAGTGTGATAATGCAGCAAGAATTGTGCCCTGCTTCTAGGGTCTTTCAGTCTTTGGCCTAGCTCCAGCCTCTGTAAACTCAGAATTTTGTTTCAATGTTAGACAATGTAATTAATTTAATTACTTTTGGAAATGTTTTCTCTTTTGTTTCAACCAAAACTTACTCTTTGACTGCTTTGCTTGTTGAATGGTTTAACTTTACCAAGTGGAGATTGTGAATTGGAGAAAGATTTTTACTTATAATGGGAAATTCCCATAGGATAAAGTCCTTTCTGAAAGTGAGGGAATTATTCTGGCCTGTCTCCTTTTGTCCTTTAGTCTAACCTTACTATTTTTACTGTACTGAGGAAATAGCTTTCTCTTATGGATAGAACAAGTTCATGCAAATCCCACAAAGTGTGCAATAAGCCCCTGCCTATGTATTATTTATGAAGAAAACTTGGTCCTCTATGCTTTATTCTTCAAGACTGTCATTCTGTTTCAACCCTAAATTGCTTACGATATCTTTTTTATTCCCGTCTTTGAAAAACATTGTTAAAATCAAATGAAACACAAGAAGAAAACAGTTAAATTATTTATATTTTTGTACAATCATCAATCTTTAGAATTTTCATGACAAATAAATCTATAACAAAAAATATTAAGCCAAGAATATATGAGATATAAGGCACCTTTGAAAAGTTAATGAGAAAAGAGAAATATTTTGATCTAGATATCTGTAGCATAAATTTCCCTGACATGATAGAAAATCAACTTTTGTCTTTTTCCTGCCTGATCAGGAAGTGATCCAAGGTAATACCCTCAAATAACTGCTCACCAATAAGATGAGATATATTTTATAAGTGCTATAAATGTGTGGTTGTGTCATTTTATTAATACTGAACTTCAGGATAGAGGCTGCTTACCACATCCAATTTAAGTTTAATCTGTCTCTCATTATTAATACAGAATTTATATTTTCAAATCAATAAATTGAGCCAAAGACATTCAGGAAATATCTATTTTTAAAATTCAGATATTTACTTGTGTGGTTGTGTCATTTTATTAATACTGAACTTCAGGATAGAGGCTGCTTACCACATCCAATTTAAGTTTAATCTGTCTCTCATTATTAATACAGAATTTATATTTTCAAATCAATAAATTGAGCCAAAGACATTCGGAAATATCTATTTTTAAAATTCAGATATTTACTATTCCTGAAGCATATAAAACATGAACTAAAAAAATGTAATATTGTGTAAAGCAGACTGTTCAATCTAAATATTTCCATGACTAAGGAAAATGTGAAGCAGAGCTTTTCATTGTTGTTCAACTAGCAGGTTCTAAAGATGTTTGCTATTATTTTAAGAAAATGAATTTTAAAACTCTATTACTAACACAGTTGCCTAAAATTAACCTTACTTAAGAATTATATTTTTCTTTACCATTAAATTTCACCAATTTCTCATTAAAATGCAAAAAGAGACTTTCAGTACCAAGTTCAAAATTCTAAATAAAAGTGTAATGAAAGTCAATGAAAGGGAGCTCTAAAAACTTCTCTACCTAACCTTTTTTAGCAAAGTGATTAAAATTTTTCTGCAAGTAATACTTTGGATTAGAAATAAGAGATTTGATATGGTCAGCTTTCCACGTGTATTACTCATGATTTTTGTATAGTTAATGAATATGTATGGTAATAAATGTTATCAGTATTTGATAGAAGAGCTTGCTTATGACAAAAAGTTATCCACATCACCAAATTATAAGGAAAGGATAATTTATTATAAGGTTATTATCTATTTTCATGTGTGTGTATTCTAGAACAAATTAATTTATACAACTGGGAGATCATAATATGATGCATGAACATAATTAAAGCAAGAATCTCACAGAAGTCCAAGATGGGCCATAAGGCTAGATTCCCAGAATAAGGCATAGCTTAGGATCAGTAGATGTTTTAGGATCCAGGAATCAGTAGCAAACAATCAATAGTTGATTGTTCTTGCTGCATAATGACAAAAAAAAATTCTCTGAATCTGACTGTCTCTACTGATCCTGTCAAAAAATCAACTATGTGTGGTTTTTTTTTGCATATCCATAAATACATTCTAGTTAAATATGCATGTGTAGAAAAATTCACACTTTACAAGCATGGAGCTCTATGAAACCTCACAAAATCAGCACCAAGAAACAGATCAAGAAGCAGATCATTTCTCCTCTGCATATATTTTTGATTTATGCTTACTCAAACTCTCTGTGTTCCCCTACCCTTTAACACTTTTGGTATTTATTGCTTCATGGGCTCTGCCTAGTTCAGAATCTCCTTTTGAATTCTGTTTATGGTACTAACTACCTGACCATGCCTATATATTATTAGTGAGTTTCTGGTAGAGAGCACTTTTGGGGCAAAGTGATTCATCAGCATCCCTCTTAGGCAGTGTTATTATATATTATTTTATTCATTTAAAACTCTAGCCATTGCAGGGCACCACGCTAGATGCTGGAATTGCAGTTCATTTAATCACAAAGCATGCAGTGTGGTTTCAAGTATTCCTTAAAACATAATTACACAAATTGTTCAATTGTTTACTATTCTTGTAAGTGCTATGAAGAAGTGCAGAGTTGCAGATTAGTTTAAAATACAGTGTTTAACCTACTCTGGGGAGCCAAGAAAAGACTACAAAAGGAAAGTAACATTTAAGAAGAGGCCTGAAGGGTTAACAGATTTCAGCTACAAAAATCTCTGTGTATGTCTCTGTGTCTTTGTGCATGTTTGAGGGTTGTGGAAGTGGGGATGCAGTGACAACTTGTTTGCCAAAAGAAAAATTTTACTGTGATTAAAACACATAAAGTAAGAGAGGTAGTAGTAAAATATGAGGGCTGCAAAGTAGAAAGCAACAGGATTTCCGACTGTATGATCTGAGAGCACTGGGAATGCAATTGCAAAATTTAATCAAGTTAGTGAAATGTTCATTTGTCACTTTTTTGTGACATTTGTCAGAATTTCAAGCTCTATCATATTTGGAAATAATTATATAATGTGTGTGTGTGTGTGTGTGTAATTATTTGGTTATTACATGTTATCTTTTATAGACTTCAAATTTCACGGGGGTTAAGGACATTTGCATCCTGTTCACTGTGGGATATCCTGTTTCTGTTTTAGGACTTGGGAAAGAGAAAATACTCAATGAACAATTCTTGGAAAAAATTGAATAATAATAAGATAGTCTTCTGACGGGAGGCTAGTGAAGTAGTAAACAAGTAGCTTTATCCCTGGAGTCATTAACTAGCATGGGTAGAAGTCTGGTTGGAGGCCAGGCTTGGAATCACGTTTATAGTTTTCTTTGCAGAATCTAATCGAGAAAATGTCAATTCTCTTATGAAAGTAAGGGGGTATTTGAAAATATATTTGGAGCTGGTATCACCCCCACCCAACACACACACATATTCTTAGGATTAAAAAAGCTATGCAATTTAGAATAAATACAAATTATTTATAATAATCAACATGGCTTATGTAAGGTGTTGCAAAAGCTAGTGTCCTGTGGGCTGAATTTGGCATGAGGGGGGGAAGTTTTTGACTCTTTCAACCAGCCCAGTAATTTTTTTGTTTAGTACTGAGTTTGAATACCTAATTTAGGTAGAGCATGAATTCTTCAGTTTACAAGAGGAATCTTATTTACTCTCACAGACTAGATAATTTCTGCACATAGTAGGTACTCATAAATAATTATTTACTTATTCAATAAGTAAAGTAAGAGTATCTTAGATTTTTATTGTAGCAGGGGAAAAGAAAAAGATTAAATCAACTGTATTTTGTGAACAATTAGATATGGCTAGTAAAAGAGGAAGAAGTCTATTACTTCTTTTTTGTGCCAACCTACCCCAAAGCACATTTACCATGGTATAGACTGTATTTCCTAGAAAGATGTTTATTCCTGTACAGATCAACTGAAACCAGAATTAAGATCCAATAGAAGAGAAGTCATAGATATCATTTCAAAGGGCAGAGAAGATTCCAATACAAAAGCCTGGAAGTGTGGCAGGTGCTAAAAATTTTCTCTTAAACTACAGAGCATTCTTTGTGGGATAACTAAACTGTCTCATTGGCCATAATTAGGCTGTTAGTCTAGGGCTAGGCTATTAATATGATCATGATTGTCATTCATTGTGTTTTGCTTAAAGACAGTTAATAAGATAAAAAGTAACTATGAACTGAGCTCTACTATATGTACATCGCTGTAGGAAGTCCAGTGAATTATAAAAAATGTTAAGTTGAGCCCTACCCTTAAATGAACTTGTATATCTTTACTGAAGTAATCTGTATAAAATGAGACCTTTAGTAGGATCCGTGTATATAGGCATCTGCATTTCAGAAAATGAATGTTGTATAAATTAGAAGGAGCTGTGATTTCTAGCTGTGAAAATTAAAATGAGGATGACTTTTGTAAAATTAACATTTAAATGAGCTAATACATGTAAAGTACTTTGAATAGTTCTGGAACACACACACTTTGTCAGAGTTAGCTCTGATGATTATCACTGTTAGCCATGGACTGAGCTGAGCACTTATAGAGTAGAGTATAGAGTAGATCATTTGATTTCCCCTCCTTCTATTAAAAGACTGCTAAGTGTATTATTATCATCATTTTCAAAGACGAATAAATGGTGGTCTGGATATTTAGTAAGTAGTGGAAGCAGAATTTGATATCAGTGGGCTTTGACTCAAGTGACACACACTCTTTACCACAAAACATTTCTGACAGGACAAGTCAGTACATTATTAAGGTGAGCTTTTAAGGATAGGTGATATTTAAATTGAAGGAGAACAAGAAAGTTTAGGATTTCCAAGAAGACAGATTGATACGAGATCAAGCAATATAAATATTTTAAGGTCTGTTTAGGAGACATTGAGTTTATTCTTATTTATTCTTAATTAGAGTTTATGGTTTATGTTGAATAAAGGTAGAAAATAAAGCTAGAAAATTAAGCTTTGGCCAATTTGTGGAAGCAAAGCAAGGAATTAAAGTGAATGTCTTCATAAATTTTGTATATAGAATTCTTTAAACATGATTTTTCTTTCAAACTTAATATTTGTTATTAATCCTATTTTTAAAAAGGGATATTAGATATTTTTTAATATTTGGAAATTTGACACAATATTCTTGTTAAGTCAGAAGGTGGGAAGTGTCTGCAAACCTACCTTACTCGCAAATTAGCAAGTTAGCCTGTTATAGTTTCACATAGGTAGAGTAACAGAATACAAGAATCCTGGGTCAGAAAAACAATTTATTATTCACAGAATAAAGGAGCAGCTAGATCGGTACACTGTGTTGTTTTCCAACACCCAAATCACACAGGGCATCAGGAGGAGGGCCAAATATTTAACTGCATGTGTAGTGGGCTGCAGCAGGAGAGAGGAATGCCAAAATTAGGAGACTGAGCTTTCATAGGGCTTCTGTCTGCCCTGCCCTTTAGAGAGAAAGCTTATTAGTTACCCTGAAATGCAAACAGAATTTCTCCAGGGGAAAGGTGGAAGGCATCTCTGGGTTTATGGCCCTAGCATGTGTCTAGGAAGGTAAATACGTGGGATTAGCCAAACTGTCAGGTTAAGGGCACAGTCCTCCCAACTGCCAAGTCTGCCTGAGAATTCTGACATTTAAACTGGGAAATATAAAAGTAGCAAATGTAAAAGCTGTAACCAATGAACAGTAAATTTAAATTATTTCATGGGTTATCATGAATATGAATTAGTGAAATTTGTGAGAAGTTGTTAAACAAAAAGTTACCAGTATTTTCCTGCAATACTATGACATGAAATAGAAATTTTGGAAAAGTTAAAGAATGAGTAGAAATCCTTAAAATGTTACAAAAGGAAGAAAAGGATTCTGATATCAACTGCAAGTTTGGAGTTTTCCCCCAAACACCCTCATGTTTGTTAATTTGCTAGAAACACAGAAATGACCAAAAACTATTCTATTCAGTTATAAGTAAAGAATACACATTAAAACCAGCCAAGGGAAGAGACATATAGAGAAGAGTCTGGGAGGGCTCCAAAGAGGAATTTTACATCATGCTCTGAATGTGTCACCCTCCTGGCATCATGTGTGACAGTACACTTGAGGTACTGCCAACCTGTGGAGTTGACCTGAGCTTCAGTTTCCAGTTTTACTTATTTATTGTATTGGCGAGTTTCAACTAAAATATCATCAAACATATATTTTAATTAATGTAGAAAATATTTTCAATTAAATATATATTGGACTATAAATGCATATCATACATAAGTTTTCATAGTATATTCTCAATACACAGCCATATGACAGGTGAATCTATTCGTGAATAATCAGTTTAGAATAGAGACCAATTAGGTTAGCAGCTCAGTAAGAAGAGTAGCATTATGTGTGAAATACTAACATGTTGATAGAGATAGGAAATAGACCATTTTCTTGATTTCAACAGAGGGCTCCACTGGAGAAAAAATGTGGGGGTGTGTGTGTGAGAGATGGGACTTAATGGATGTTTTGGAGAATCAGATGCAAGCAAAACATACTTAAAGTAAATGTACAAGTTCAGGGCAGAGATATGATTTTCTGGGAAAATGATTTAAATACACTTAAAAATTAATGCTAAAAATGTAAATCACTGTGAAGAAATTTTAAAAACAAATAATACTTGTTCTGTATTACAAGGACAAGATTATAATTGTTGGCATTTTTACTGTTCTTGACCATTCACTTCATTTGAGTATGCATTTTTAAGTTTCCAAATGTGTTCAAGACTGTGCTAGTTATTGAAGGGTTCAGAAAAGTGAATAAGCTATTTAAACAATTAAATATTATGCAAAGCAAATACTAAGAGAAAAATGTGCTCTGTACAGAAGAAAAATGATGTAGTTTTATATAAATACAGCCAAACGTGTCTTCAATAGCAATTCAAATTCTAAACAATAAAAGTAAAGCCAATAGAAAAGTACATGCTTTAATCAAATTACCATAGTCACTATTTACATAATGCCCAACAAATTTTTCTTACAATACATTTAAAATCAAATAGACTGAATAAACTATTTATTTTTCTTTTCAGGTGTTTTTCAAGCATAAAATGTTATCATTGTTTCCTACTACTGCATAGGAAATTCTGGAAAGAGAGCAACGTGTCATTTGCAGCCTAAAAATATGCAGCTTTAAAATACAATGATAAAGCAATAGAAAGTGAAAATTAAGCCAAGTGGAAGAAGGGCACCCATAATGATGCTTACCTATAGAAAATATAGAAAAATATACCTGTAGAAAACCATCATTTTCTAAATGTGTTTTATTATTTTTCTCAGATGAAGTTTTCAACTCCAACAGTAACTGCCTATACAAATTAACAAATAGAGGAGACATTTTTTTGACTAATTAATATACAGCCACTCTTACATAAAATCCACAATAAACTCACAGATGCTTGGGAATAACTTTTTTCTCATTGATGTCATTTACAATTGCAGTAGATTGAATTTTGTTTTATTGACCTAAATTTTTCTTGCTCTCTTGTTACAAATCTAAGATATTGTCTTCTCTACTGAAAGGAAAAATGACCATAATCTTAACTGTAATCAATGGAGGAAGTTGTCAAAATTAGTTATGTTTCTTCTATTTGTGTTAACATTAGACATGATGATAAAGTGAGCAGTGTTTTCCTTCAATGTCTTCAGCTGTCATATTCTTATCCTCTCTTGATGAAGACTTTTGAATGTTCATTAATTTTGTGCTTCCATCCTGGCTGAGTGTACTTAGGTTTACAACTAGGTTTCTCAAAAGTAGTCTATTACTCTATCCCTCAATTACTGACTTTACATTTATTTCTCGAGTAAGGTGATTTGTGTTCCTCTATCATTGATGTCCTCAATCCAAAGTATTGACTTATTTATCAACTGCACAGATTTCTTAGCTGCATTTATACTGTTTTTCCCTAAACTGCCTTCATTTCTGAAAACATCTTCTCTCTTAGATTCTATAGTATTGGTAATTCAGCATTTTTCATTAATCTATCCATTGTTCATTCCACAGTAAATGTTAAGATTAATACATATTTTCTGCTCTTAAATAGAAGAGACAGAAAGAAGTGAATTTTTTTCAATAAGAATTATTACTTCCGTGATAGAAATAAGTATCTAATACTAATCAGGTAGAGATGACACTTTTTACGGATGGTGGTTGCAATCATGGTTATGAATGTTAAAGATTTCCTGGAGCGGGTAGTACATGAGTTAAACATCAAAAATGAGTAGGCATTGGCTAGAATAAATGAAGGTAGAAGAAAAGGCCAGGTAAGTTGGAAAGGATAGTTTTATCAAATGAATGAAGATATTTTAAAAAATGGAGTCCAGTGTAAATGGAAATTCATGGGAATTATGATTCAGTGGGACATAAATATGATACAAAAAGTAGAAAAAAGAAATACTTAACTATTTTGTCAGAGGAAAATATTTCTTCTCAGTCATTTCCTGAATTGGACTAAAAAAATGGTGCATTAAGACTTTAAAAAACACAGATAAAAATACATGTAGCATATCAGATTTGACAAATTATATGGATTTAAAGTATTCCAAAGTTTTTGTATTATCTGAAAAGTTATAAAAGTAACCATATGTATTAGATTCTTAAAACCAAGGCTGTAGGTTTAAATGCTGTAGCGATCATTTAAAGAATAAATCTTTATATGAAAGATCTCTCTATATGAAATCTCTTATATGAAAGACTGCTGTTAAGCCTTCTTGACCTTCGAGTAAGTAGTTCATATTTTGTATTTCAGAGCCATCAAAAGTTCAAGGATTTTGTGGCTTGTGCTTTCGATGTTATATCTAAGAATCCATTGCCAAATCACAAAAGCACAAGCAGCAAATTTGGAGGACTTAATACACAAATTTTAATCACATTAATAGAATGAATGATTTAAAAAACACACACACGGTCATTTCACTTGATATAGAAAAATCATTTGACAAAACCAGCATTCTATAATATGTATGATATGATATGATATGATATGATATGATATGATATATGATAGAAATACCTAACAATATAGGAATAGAAAGTAACTTTCTCAATCTGATAGAAGGAATTTAGGGAAAAACCTACAGCTAATATTATATTCAGTGGTGTAAAACTGGGAGTCTTCCCCCTAACAGCAAGAATAAGACAAAAGCTGAAATAGCTATATTAATTATAGAAAAAACAGACTTCACAATTAAGAAGATTACTAGGGATAAAGAGGACATTGCATAATGAAAAGTGTCAATTCTCCAAGACATAAAAACTCTAAACATTAATGTATCTCACAAGAGAGATCAATATACATGAGATAGAAACTGATCAAACAGTGAGACAAAATAGTTAAATGCACTGTTATAGTGGATTATATTATTTCATTATACTAGTTCGAGAGTTTGCTGAGTACCTTATATCACTCTAAATAATTTATACCCCAATATTATCTTCAATTCATTAAAATAATCATTTGAGTTACATGTTATTGATATTCCCATTTTTACAGACAATTAAAGGGAGCCACAGGGAGCTTAAATATGTCCCTATCAAGCAGCTAGCAAGCTGGGCAAGATATGTTAGCATGAGACTGCTATGAAAGAAATTATTTAGAAAACTCCTTTGATAAAAATGATACAACTAAAAGACTGCCTAGCCTGAATTCGTGGCCCTCTAGTTATAGAGAGGGTTTAGGTTTATTCAATAAGTTTAAAAGAAATAAGAGTAACTTGAGGAATGAGTGTCATGCATATGTTAAATCTAAACACACCCCTCACATTTTGGACATGCACAGATTTTGGAAGTCTACTATGGAATTCATAAAAAATTGTTCATTTGAGCATGTGTGCATGTGGGGAATTGTTAATTTTAGCTGGTTGACTGTTAAAGGCTCTGGTAGCATTTAGAAATGTTGAGTGGGTAATGGAAATACAGAGCCAAGGTTCGTGGTCAGGCCTGGAAATAATGTTCTAAATTTTCCCCACCTATTCCTAAATTCATGGAAGTAGATTAACTTTTTCAGAGAGAAAAGAAAAATAAAAGTAGAGGGCCATGGTTCAGCATCTTGTAGGAAAACAACACTTAAGGGTGGAAGGAAGGCTTATGTAAATGGTATGGCAAAAGAAATGGGGGATGACTATAAAGTTTAGAATAAGAAGCCACAAAAAGGCAAACTTTTGGGGTGGAATGAAAGAATGCCTATGTTCAATGCTGCAGAGAAGGAGAATGTAAGAGTGGAAAGTTACTGTTGTGGTTGGCTTTAACACCCTCAATTGTCCTAAAGTAAGGAGAGAATGCGGGGAGGGGGCTGTGAGAAAACAGAAACAGTCAGTATAAGCTACCCTTGTGAGAACACAGACTGGAAGGAAAGAAAATTCAGTAGCTTTTGAAAGGAGGTGCAGATTGGAGCAACTTCAGCCTGTTTAATTTATAACTGAAGGTTTGTGATTGTTGTTGTATAACATGTTCTTGGATCCCTTGTCTTAATTTATATAAATATTATTGACATGGGGAAAGAAAACTTCATGTTCAGTGCAATACTGGCAATATACAAATACTACAAATTAGCCACGATTGAATGTTAAAGAAATACTTAACTCAGCTGTCCTCTGAGAAAGAAACCAAATGAATCCTAACCTCCCTTATATCCCTGCCAAGTGGAATGCTAGAGCTTTTATGGTACTTATAGGCGTTCTTCTTCCAGAAACAATGGCATTGCTAAATGACCGGATCTATTAAATGAATTCCTAAGGCTTCTTTATGTAGGCACATCAAGGGAAAGCATGTAAAATTGCATTATAGTACTACAGAATTATAATATTTGTAGAACCACAAAAGAAAAACAGACGTTTATAATACAGATTGGCTCCATCTTTTTGAGCCTTTAGAATGGGTATAAAGTGCCTTATTTACAAACATTTCAAATTTGTATTCTTAATCTAGGAATTCAGTAGCTAGAAAAGTCATTACATTTGGAATCTGGTGTTTGTTATCACATTACATTTTGTTCTTCCTAAACATACCAACATTAGTTATTTTTGCTTGCATATTGATATAATAGTTTTACTAATATTAACTTACGGAAGGTAATGTTAAATATGTCAATACACTCTTAGACGTTGAATACACGGAGGTGCCCAGTAAGAGTAAAATATTAATAATTTTTTCTCTATTAAGAAAAAGCCCAAATACTTCTGAGTATTTACCTAAAAGAGTTGAAAGCAGGATCTTGAAGAGATATTAGCACTCCCATATTCATTGCAATCACTATTCACAATAGCCAAGATATGGAAATAAATGTCCATTGATAGGTGAATGGATTAAAAAAGTAGTATATACATAATATGGAATACTTTTCAGCCTTAAAAAAGAAGGAACTTCTGTAATATGTGACCACATGGATGAACCTTGAGGGAATTATAAGTGAAATAAACCAGTCACAGAAGGACAAATACTGCATGATTCCCTAAAATAGTCACACTCATAGAAACAAACAGTAGAATGGCAGTTGCCAGGAGCTGGGGCGGGGAGGGAGCAGGAGTTGCTAATCAACAGGTATAAAATTTCAGTTATGCAAGATGAATAAGTTCTAGAGATCTACTGTACAACACTGTGCTTACAGATAACACTATATTGTACGCTTGAAAATTTGTTAAAAGGATAGATCTCTTGTTAGGTGTTCTTACCATAATAAAATTTAAAAAAAAATTCCCATGGATGTAATGAAAATATTTCAAAACCCAATTCCCATTTCCAATGGAATATCTTTTTATTATTAGCAAATTAATTTCAGCTTTACCTATCATTTTATAGTTTGTATGGGCCTTTAACATGTTGATATTCACACGATTTTACTACATCAGTGATAGCATACTAATCAAAACTGGTTAACCAGAAGTGACAGTTATGACAGATGTCCTAGTAAGACCCATGCTTGCAGAGGTGATTATAAACTCTCCAGAAAGGGCTGTTTCCTATTTGTGAAGATTTTAGGAGTTCAATGACCTGAGTCTTTTGGAATAGTCCTTCCAAGATGGAAAAGAAAACAAACAAGGTATTTTACATTATACTCCCTTACCACTAAGAAAGACACCCAGTGTTGTCTTTTACAGTTAAGGTATAGCTTTGCATATCCCCTGCTCCCTTAGTTTAACTTTAATTTATATTTATTACTGATATGTTTTTTTTCTCTCAACCACTAATCATTTTTTAATAAAATGACCCTTTGTTAGGTAGTCAGACATTAGCAGCAAGGAGGTGACAGTGGCGGCAAGACAAGAGGGGGAATAATCAAGTCACACCCCCCAACCATCTGGGGACCCTCCCCTGACATTAGCAGCAAAGAGGTGACAGTGGCGAAAAGACAAGAGGGGAGTTGTCAAGTTACACCCCAACCACCTGGGGACCCTCCTCTGACCCCACCCAGAATGGGCGAAGCTATGGTCCTCGGGTGGTGGGCAACTTATCCTGATAAAGAGGGAGTACAGTAACAGGAGGGAACTTCCCCAGGCTGCGCATGCCCAGACTAGACAGGCGTATAGCCTATAGTAAACCCAAACTCGTTATACCATCATTATAATAAAATCAGCATGCGTGTGATTTTGCCGCCCACCCCTCCTCCCGTGGGCTTTTCTTAGCAAATCAAGGATGAGGGCATGCGCAATAATGAACTTGTTACATAACTCAGGACTGTCAATCAAATAATGATCTCCTGTCACTCTCCTATGATCACACCCCAGCTCCTCGCAGAACGCTCCTTATAAACACCCTTAAGCCTGTACAGGAGTGCTGATTTCACTTCGCAGAAACAGCCTGCTCTCCCTCTGAGAGTGTAACTATGCTTTAATAAACTTTGCTTTGCGCTTAAGCCGGAAGTGGTAGGCTGCAGTTCTTTGCTTGCACAGGGAGAGATTGTTGGTCCGGGTCTTCTGTTGACCTCCTCCATTGAAGCTGTTTGACACAATGCACGCCAACCGGTAACACCTTCACCTTTTTCCCCTTATAATATCACAAAAATCTTGAGGAAAAAAATAGTGTAAACTCTAACCCTTACTTCCCAAATTTCACAATCTCAGAACTATAACTCTGAATTTAAAACAATAATAGAAACTTAACTAATGCCTTGCCTAATAGCTAATTCCTTTTATATAGCTGTTATAACTTTGGATATGGTTATGTATACTATAACTATTATAACAACTAATTCCTTATAGTGATATACTTGTTTGCTAAGTTCTGACACATCACCATACCTTCATCCTTATCAAGAATGGAACCATTAAAGTCATATCACTTTATTAAAGTACATATGACCTCCAGCTTAAAATATATACAACTTTATAAAATATAATACTTATTACTGCTTTTCATATTTAAGACATTTTAACACATTGCAAAAAGTACAATTTTTAAGAGATTCTCAGATGAACTTTCCATGTTCTTCCATTCTCCCCTATGGGTCTTGGAAAGTTGGACTTCTCAAAATCTGTCACTCTGGATTTATGCATTTTGGAAATATGTGTCCCCCGAATACATGAGTACATGCCCACTTTTCCAGCAGTATCAACTTTTACTGAAAGTTTGGGAAAATGCATTAATATTAAAAATCCAGATATATTATTTAAGGTAATTTCATTAATGTTAAAATAAAAGACTTCAAATACATTTTACACTTACCAACATTGAGCTACAGACCCAGACCGCAGAGGAACAAGTTCACTTTTTTCACTATACTTGAAATCAAAGTTTGTGAAGCAAATTTTAGATTCTGTACTATGTATGAAAATCCAGCACTTCATTTTATCTTTCCTCTTTGGGAAAAAGAAAAAGCATTACAATGTGACTCCATGAACTTATGATGCCTGTTTGTTGCATGAATCTATACTGTATCCAATGTTAAAAATGTAAATTTCCATAAAGTTAATAATAGTGCTTGTGAAGACAGCTTTTAAAATGTCCCCTAGTGTTCACGCTTATGTGTAATCCCTTCCTCTTTGTGTGGGGATTATTGTAACTCTTCTAAAGACAAAAAAGAGCAGAAGTAACAGAGTATACATACATATGTACATGCATGCATGTGCACGTAATGCAGTTAGTATGAAACAAAGCGTTGAAGTATTATAGTGTCATGGTGGTAATAAAAAGAGCTGCAAAAAGTTATATGCATTTTATGCAAAAACGAACCAGAATATATAAGCATCTGTTTTCAAAATCTGTTGTTGAAATGTTGATACACGTGCATTGCTACATCTTTCAGATAATTTTCAAGCATTTGCCTTTCATTGTTCTATAAATCTTCTCTTGCCAAAGGGATCAGTAGGGATTAGAGTTTTATCCTAAGGCTAAAATATACAAAGCAAAAGGCCAAGTGGAGAGTAATCTTACCTTTCAAAGAAATGCATTTAAGCAGTAGTTGCAGATGCTTCTGCTTTGTGAGTTTTTCTCCCTCTGAATGTGGTTCTACTATTGAAAAGAACAGTGCTTACTTTTTAACATAACATAGCCCTAATGCAAGGTAACTACCTATCATGTGCTATTACGAAGAAGTATTTTTCTGTTGTAAGAAAAGTGGCTGTTTTAGACGTATTGAGAGCTATTATGTGGATTTCTAGCTTGATGCCTACCTAAGGGATTTTAACAGTGCTTTTTACTATAGAAGGAAAGAAAAATATTCTTTTTAAAACAGTACAGTTATTACTTGCTCGTTCATAGATAATTTATCACTTAGCAATATTAAGTTTTCCTTTCCTATATGAAAGGTTTAAATACATGGTTATTTTAATTGTTCAAAAAGGCATTGATAAAGTATAAGGATACTTTTGAAATCAGTTGAATAGTTTGGGAAAGGAATTTCTTACACAGTTTTTGAACAGCAGACTTAGATTTTTTTAATGTGAGTTTTCTTAAGTAAAAGTTATATTTACTATGAGTTTGTCATAAATGGACTTTATAGTACTTATTGAATTCACGGACTCTAATGAATGTGTAACTTCATAATAAAGACTCAGTAAACTCATTTAAATGTATGTTAATATGCTTAAAATCACATACTATCATCTAATAATGTCAAAGGTTTAACAAAATATTTTATTAAAATTCATGGTATTAAAACATTTTTGTTTATTCAAGTCTATTTTGATTCTTAGAAAGTCAAAATAGTGACAATCCTAGGCAAAATGTATATTAAGCTAAATCTTTACTGATCAGCATTTTACTGTAATTCCCTCTAACCTAGGCTTTCTTGGAACTCAAGACTTAACATGCTTTATGCCACAAAATTACTCCAGATATGCTGTTTCTGTACTATATGCAAGGTTTTATTTCTATCATCCCCACGGTCAATCTTCACATTCATTCTGAATCTGTTTGGGTGCCCGAGATTGCCAGTGCCCATTGGTGCATGCTAACTAATAATACGGGACAATGCATTATTTTAACGTGAAGTGATGTACCTCTGCTATGGAAGAATATTTTGCCCCTTGAAAAATTAATGTATTTTCATTAACAACTTAAAATAGTAAATACCTTTTCCCAAAATAGCAGTATTAAAAATTTGTTTGGTTTCCATATATTATCTCCTTTAATTTGCAGGGCAACTTTCAAGTAGGCAGAGACACTAACATTCTAGTTTTATAAAAGAGGAAAATGAGTACAGAGAGCTTTTTTGAAGTATTATAAGGTTCATACATCCAGTGAGTGCAAACTCTAGAATTCACACATGTGTTTTCTGATTCTTTGCCTGGTGTGCTTTTTCACTGTAAGTGCAACCTTCGGATGAAATAACAGTATGTGGTTAACATTTAAGATTAAATATGCATGAGATGTAAAAATTAGCATAGAGGATGAGGATGAAAATTTTAAAAGTAAATAAAATATTTTTGACTTCTAATAAACTGAATATGGAATATTATAAAAGTGATAGTAATTGATATAATAACAATTATTTACATATTAATCATTTATACATGTATATATCTATATATAATATATATTTTATTTGATGAATATACTTTATATAAGTTTTATTTACAAAACTCACTTGGAACAAGATTTAAACCTATTAGAATATTTTCATGTTTTATGTTGCTGTTAAAGATACTTTTAGTTTGCTATCCAAAACCGTTCTCAACTCCTTTCTCTAGCTTCCTTCTACAATACAAAATGAAAGCCAAAAGCTCATTTTCTCAATTTTTCCTGCTTTACATGGAAACCAATCCATGAGGAGTGAATGCAAACTGGCAAGGAGTAAATTAGCGAATTTTTAATGTTTTTGTAAAAAGAGACAAAGGTGACTGAGCAGCCCTTCCCTGTTTTTCCAGGTTCCTTTCTTGAAGGTGAATGGATGGCTGAGCAGCAATACCCATCTTGTAACTATGTGAGAGACATTAAAAAATTAAGTTCCTTAGCTTTAATATTGTTGAACCATGAAACCAACACAAGCAGTACTGTTTACTATCAGACTACTTGTTATATCAGAAAAATAAAATCCTATATATCTATAATATACTGTTGGGTTTTCCATGTCAATTATACCTCAATAAAGCTGAAAAAACTTGGGTTTTCCTTTAAGTACCAGAGAGAATGTAATATTAATCATTACAACTGTTCTTAAAACTTCCACTTGAAAAATAGTAAATATAATTTTCACCCTTTGAAAGTATTGTGTATGAGCTTTCATATTATTATCAAATGTGAAGATGAATATCACTGAACTCTATATTTTGGTAAATGCTTTGGGTTTTAGGTTTGAATGGAGCCATATATGTCATTTAATTCAATTTCCCCCTTCATTTTAACTTTGTTAACTGAAGGATCAAATAACTGGCAGGTTGGCATGAGCAAACATACTTTGGATAGTAACTGATAGAAATTAACAATAACTCATTATGGCTCTTTTGGGAAACATGCATGGGCAAACATAAAGCTTTTCTATTGCAATTGCAATGAGGAAAGTAGAACAATTATTTAGTGGTTAAGATATAACTTCATTATTATGAGTAAATCCTTATTAAAATACACATAAAGGAACAAAAATACTGTAGAAAACAATATATTTCCTGATTTTTTTCTGCTTTCCAAAAGAACTCCTTTCCTTGACAAATCTGATACTCCTATGACTTGGCTTCAACTGCCCACTTTATGCTAGAGATTCAAATAGGTAGACCTGTAGCTCCAAATTATATACCTAACTACTTGGTATATGTTTCCAACTCATCTTAACCTCCCTCAAAACCTACTTTATTATCATGTCTTAGAAAATTGTCTCCTACATTCTCTATCATATTTTAAGGCACTTTTACCTCCACATTAGTCACCATTTAATCCAGCTTCAATTATTTTTATTATATTTAATTTTATTTCCAAATAGTTTTTTACTACCGTGATCTCCTACTTATTTGCACTGACATTTTAGTCCTTTCAGTATCTTACCTAGATTACTAAAGTAGCAGTAGAAGAAGAAATTTCCCTACTTGCAATCTTTCCATTTTATATATCGTCTCATCTCTTTAATCATACATTTTCTCCTTCCTCCCTCCCTCCCTCCCTCC
The DNA here is from genome assembly GCF_002837175.3 of Physeter macrocephalus. Taxonomy (NCBI): domain Eukaryota; kingdom Metazoa; phylum Chordata; class Mammalia; order Artiodactyla; family Physeteridae; genus Physeter; species Physeter macrocephalus. The sequence goes on along the minus strand of NC_041228.1, from coordinate 27,531,445 downwards.
CTTCCTTCCTTCCTTCCTTCCTTCCTTCCTTCCCTCCCTCCTTCCTTCCCCCTCCCTCCCTCCTTTCCTTCCTTCCTTTCTTTCTTTCTTTTTTGGTTTGGTTAAAAAACACTTCAGTAGCTTCATAGTGGCAATCAAGCCCCTTACAGCCAGCAAAGCCATTCACAAGTTGGCTCTATCTATATTCACCCTTACATCCTGTTCTTTTTCTAACCAAAACTACACTTTACACAGAGAAAACTACGTGTCCTTCAATGGAAACACAGTTGCCTTTTCTGCCTCTCTTGATTTGCTCATATTTAAGTGTCCTTCCACCTGTGTAAGCTGCATTTATCATGTAAGACATAGGCCAAAGTGTGACATATATTGATAGGACTTCTTGATTTGATAGGATACAAACTGCCCCAAAGACTCTGCCATAATGCCCTCAGAAGAAATGCCTGAGTGAGCTTGCTGCAGAGGATAGGACTAGGAGTCATTGTGTTATATCTGAATGCATTTTATTGTGAGATTTCACTGTAGTGATTTCCTCTGCCTTCATAAAAATTTGAGCCTATTTGTAACATGCTACTTCATATATTATATTTTAATTATTATCAATTATGTTTATCACCTCTGAGAGCCTCTTTGCAGAAAGAAATGGTCTCATATACTTTTTAATTAAATACTTCCATGTCTGACTAAATGTAGATCCACAGTCAATGTATTAACTGACCAGAAAAGGTCAAGAAGACTAAAAGTGAGATAGCATGGTTGATATTATGGTTACTTATCTCACCAAGCAATTCTTGTTGTTTTAACATTACTATGATTAAGTCTGTGTTGATAATAAAAACACAGGATAAAAATCATTTAAAAAGATTATTTATGATATTTCATCTATCATGGTTCTTTCCTCCCAACAACGACTCACCTTGTTATGATAAACATTATTTTTTTGAGCAAAAAACAACAAAAAAGTACGTACTGGAGTACTACCTGGCACTAAACTTCATGATGTGGAATATATGGCGATGAAAAATTATATTCTCTGATGACAATTTTACTTCTATCAATACATACTAATAGGGCATTACTGAAAATATTGTCTCCATACTATTTTTCTATAAGCTTTAATATATGTCATTTTAAAAACAGGAAAAAAAAAAGGTCGAGAAAAGATGGATTTGACCAGAAAGATGCGGGAAGAAATGATGTATGCATCCTGATGATAGGAAAGAGAATTTGAACATTTGATGGTTTTAGAAATGAAAGCAGCATAACACCATGGAATCCTAGACTGCTTGTTTTAAATAATTTCGGTAAAAATATGTTTCTCCTAAAACTGTAAAGATGGATTTCTCTCTTGTCTTCCAGCATCTTATTGGTACACAGAAAAATTCTGGATACACTTTGAGTTTGGATTCTTTGAAGGTACTCTATGTTTTGTTTGAGGGTTTTTTTTTTTTTTTTGCTTAATGATTTTTGTTTGTTTTGTTGGTTTTGGCTTTTTGGCTATATACTTGGTAAAGATTTTCTCCTTATCCTAGTTATTCTAAACCTTTGCCTGTAATCATTGGACCCTTTTCATGACTTTAATATATATTTTTCTGGTAAGAACTCTTTTGATGAACTTAATATACATTGCACTGGACTCTTTATCCTCTATAATGTCATTTTTTCAATCTGTCTCTTGCTTTGAAGACCAATATTTATATGGGGATTTAATGGATTTTATGTAAAAAATACTCTGTGGTCAATACATTTGAGGAAACTTGGGCTATAAAAATAAATGAATTTACTGTGCAATATTTGTAAATATGTAAGAGGTTTATGTTCTAGAATTTTCAGGAAGGCATTCTCTGAAATATTTTGAAGTATTTTTAACCTTATTTGAATATCACTTCCTTTTTTTTCTTCCTTATGGACTTTCTCAGCTTTCACATATAATTTTGGAAAAGGTGATCTATGTTTAGGTTTATTTTGTATTCATTTTTATTATTTATTTATTTATTTGTGGTTCAGTTTTTTTCCAGCTTTGGTCATTGGGAGCTCTTTCACTTGGCTCCTGTGTCACTTGGATGTATACCAATCACTGTGTTTTCATTTGAGCTCTTCCTTTCTTTCTGGTGTTACAGATTGTTCCAAGCTCACCTTATGTATTTCCTGTCTTGGTCCTAAGATCAGCCTTTTCTCCAAGGTGTCCCAGTTGCTTTTAGGAGAGAATGGTACTTGAAACCAAGATCTGAACACTAGGTGTGCTTTTTACCTCTGGGGTGTCCTTGTTTCTAGGCCCTGTTAGCTGAAAGAGCAAAGAAATACATATATATATATATATATATATACACTAACCTGTATTTAGATGTATATGTATAAATATTCCTATATTAACCATTGTATCATTATAAGCTAAATATGAGTTCATATTGGTGTCTCATATTCTGACCCGTTACCATGTGGATCAATCTAGCCTCCTCCCTGTGCTTATCTATAATCTCACATTCTGGATGTGAGAAACCTTACTCCCATCATGCACCATCCATTTCCTTAATTGTTCATTTCCAGTATACATGTATGATTCCAGAACTGTTAACTCATACCCCCATAAGAAACAACTTTATCAACTAGAGTACAGTGTTTATGACAGTTTATTTTGCCTTTATACTTTCATACGCCATTCATCTCCAATGTTACTTAGATCATCACCTTTCCCCCCGCCACTTGACTGAGGTTTGAGGTTATTCCCTACATTTTTCATACAGTTAAATCATTTTGTCACATTTTGCATTCCATCCTGGGATCCCACAACCTCCTATAAATTATTTATTTCAATTTTCATATATTAGGTTTCACTATTGTGTTGTATATTTCTATTAGCATTGATAAGTGTCATTATCCACCATTACATTAGCAATGAAGAGTAATTTCATGACCCTGTAACATTTCCTGTGCTTTGTTAATGTAACCGTCCTCTTTGAAACTCTGACAATCATTGATCTCTTTATGTCTCTATAGTTTTCTTTTTCAGAATTTTGTACAAATGGCATATGCAATCTCTTCAGAGAGGCTTCTTTTACCTACCTATAGGCGTTTAAGATTCGTCCATGCTTTTATATGGGTTGATAGCACACACATTTCTATCCTAGTGTAGTACCCCATTGTATGGATGTAACAGTGTTCATATATGCATTCACTTATTGAAGGGTTGCTTGCTTCCAGTTTTGGGTGATTATGAAAAAAACTACCATAAATGTTTATGTTCAGGTTTCTGTGTGGACATATGGTTTCAAAAGTTGGCCATATTCCTAAGAGCACAATTGCTGGATCATTTGGTAAGAGTGCATTTAATTGTGGAAGAAACTACCAAACTGTCTTTCAAAGTGGCTAATACCAGGAATGAGAGTTCCTGTTGCTCTTCAACCTCACCAGCAATTAGTATTGCCAGTTTTGTTAGATTTTTATTTTTGTAATAATTATATAGTGGTATCTCATTTTTATTTTAATTTGCATTTCCCTAGTGACAACTGGTGTTGAACATACTTTTATATATTTATTTGCCATATGTAAGTGTTCTTTGATGAGGTGTCTCCTCAGATGTTAGCCCATTTTTAAATTGATTTGTTGCCTTATAAGTGAGTTTTATGAACTCTTTCACATTTTGGATGTGAGTCATTTATCAAATATGCACTTTGCAAATATTTTCTCCAAGTTTATGACTTGTTTTTTCATTCTCTTAGTAGTGTTTCTCATACGGAAAAGTATTAAATTTTAATGAAATCTAACTTATCAATTGTTATATCCTAAAATTCTTCACCACACCCAAGCTACATAGATATTCTCTTATGTTTTATTCTAGACATTTTACGGTTTTGCATTTATGTGCCCATGTTCCATTTTGAGTTCATTTTTCTGTAAGCGGTAAAGTCTGTGTAGTGCTATAACTTTGCATATGGGTACCCAATTATTTCAGCACTATTTTTTGAATAGACTATCTTTTTGCCATTGAATTACCTTTTTGCCTTTATATAAAACAGTTATGTATATTTGCATATGTCTTTCTGGGCTCTTTATTATACTCTTTATATACTAATCCATTGATTTATGTGTCTATTCTTTTTCATTTCTATGCTGTCTTATTCAGTGGCTATAGTCAGCCTTAAAATTGAGTAGTGAGAAATCTACAGTTTTGTTTTCTTCTTCAATTTTTAGGACTCAAAATTGAAGAAGAACAATGACTTTAACATATAGGTATATAGCAAAAATATGCCATTATATTTAGAAATAATTAAGTCATCAAAGGAGTGAAATAGTAGAGTGATGAATTTCCCATAAAATTATTGGTAAATTAGTTTTATCTTATGCCACTTGGGCACAGACTTGAGGTCAATTCTCAGTTCTGTCACGTTAGGCATGTTACTAAGTCTTTTAATACTTGTAAAACACTGATGAAAATGGCTATTTCGTGAATATATTTAATGATTAAATGAATGTGGGTGTACACTACGCATCTAACTGAGCTTGTTGTTAATGTTATTTTTAACATGATAATCATAATAAATGTCTCAGTAGAAAAGCATTTAGAAAAAAAGCTAATCATGAGTGACTCAAGTGGTTTCATGGATGTCTTATTGGTGGAGCTTTAAAAATTATAATTAAGTAGACAGAATGAGCAATAGTTGGCACCCAACTTAAGGAGTAGACTATTTCAATATTTCTTGGGTGGTGTTGCTTTGCTTTCAAATTTTCCTTCTGTGTTTTGCCTTCATGATGGTTCATTTATTAGTTGGAAACTTAATGGAATATTTTTTAATTTAGAGAATTTATAGTCTCCTTTTATACTTGAAGTATAACTAGATAGAGCTAAGGTTCTTAGGATTATAATTTGAAAACCAGCTGAAATCAAACATTAGAGGAGATACCTAACACCAAAGACTCAGAGCATTTTTGATCCAGATTACTGCTTTTAAGAACTAATAGTAAGGTGGTATAAATCTCAAAAAATAGTCCATTTGCTCTTTTCAGCAGTTGTTTAGTAGTTGTGTTCTTGAATTGGGATAAGATGTCATAATTCTTGTAACTGTAAAGTAGAAACATTAACTGAGAATTTCAATAATGAAAAACAATATCATAGTTTATAGTATTTTCCATCAGTATTAATGTGGAGCTATTTTTAACATGATTACCCGTACTTCTCAAGTTTTCTTATGTGAACTTCTGTGAGCACTTTATATTGATTTCTTCAGAGTCAGTACTATTGACATGGCTACAAGAGTGTCTGTCTGAACTGTTATGTCTAACATTATTAAGGATCCACATTTTATTCGTTCTTGCAAAATCATAGATTGACCAAATGTGAATTATATCACTAAAGGGTTTATCACATGAGTAGATTAAGACCAATATTTTAAAAAATAAAAGTAATATGAAGGTTTATAGGACAGAAGGGTGAATTCTAATTTGATTAGATTCAAAAGATCTATTTCCTTGTTTTAAAATAACCTATTTTTTTCTGAGTATAAAAGTAATGAATGAACACTAACTTTCTATGTTTTCAAGATGTTAAATAGAAGAAATAAGAACAAATAATGTTGTGTTGAGAACCCTTGTACTTAAAATTTACCTGCATCTCTGATTATTTTCTTAGATCTGTTCCTAGAAGTCTAATTGCTATTTCAAATTAAATTTAAATGTTTGGTCCTTGATTGAAATTACTTTCCCAGTGGCATTGAAATAATTTATTTTCCACCAACAATATTAAATGCTTAAGGTCTCATAGCTCTGAATCAGAAATGAATATTTTTGGTTACTTTACATTACTGGGTGATACAACTTAATAGATTTTAAAATGAAATTTTATTACTGTTTAATTTATATTAAAGAGCTTAGTTATATATATGTATATATATATATATGAGCTAATAGTATTCATATTCATTGTGTAAATATCTTATATACTCTATTTTTCTTTTGTTGGCTTTTTCTCTTACCAATGTTGGCTACCTATACACTTTGAAAGTGAACTCTCTGTAATATATACTCTAAAGAATTTCCAGTTTAATTTTTTAATTTTAATTTTGTTTATGCTATTGTTTTTTACAGTTTATTTGTATACAAATTTACTTTTTGTTTTCTCATTACCTGATGATATGTTCCATGGTGATCCAGTATGGTCCATATTCTACCACTCACTATCTGTGTGACTTTAAGCAAGTCTCTTAATTTCTCTCAATCAGAGTTTCCTGATAAATAATGTGGAGTGATAAATTATATCTACTCCATAGAATATCTGTGAGAATTATTTGAACACTACCGTGCTTCATTTAAAATATAATCATAATAATAGTTATTAATAACCCATTTACTATTATCTTGCTAGATGGTAAAATACTGAGATATCAATTTATTTGTTTAAGTGTTTTTATTGTTAAGTTTCTATATTAATTTTACCAATATTAGTACTTTTATATTTAGTTTGAAAAGCTAAACAAAATGAATATCCATTAGAGCATAAAACTAGTAGTTAATAAGAGCATCTTGGTGAGAACTGTGCTGGATTATTCTATATGTTAATCTCAAATTATGTCAGCTATCAATATGTTGTTATGTAGCTTATTCTTTTTCAAATCATGCTGTATCTTCTAGATATAAAAATAACCCCTCAGTTTGAGTTAGAGTCCACATGCTAAAAAGCCTAAGTTTAATTTTCTAACTTTGGCTGCTTTGGTGGAATAAAGTGTTCTTCAATTCAAATTATTCTCTTTCTATATTTTGAAATGAGGTTTAAAAAGCAGCACATGCTACAGAGTCTTTGTTCTTTTTTTGAAATGTTGAGGCTGACTACTTTCATTATTGCTCAGATTTCATACTCCCTCTTACAAGTTTAGCAACCTCTTATATAATTAGGAAGTTGTCAAAGGTATCAGGCCTTTCTCCTCTACTCCTCTATTTTTTGTCCAGAATAGGACAGGGAGAGAATGTGCAGCCACTTCACTGTCTCTCCCTTGTGTCCTCAGCTATTTCCCTAACTAAATGCAGGTTCTGCATGCTATCTGTTAAGGTGATTTTTTAAAAAACTATAATTTCCCTATTTAAATTTTCTATCACTTTTTCACTACCTTGCTTTATTTGAATATCAGCCCTCCACCTTTTTTTCTTTTATTACAATTTATTACAATTCTCTATTTTATTTGTGATGATTTTACCTTATCCTTGCAAGGATAGAGAGAGTGTTCAATAACTATTTGTTAAATAAATAAATTAGCCTATTAAATAAAATCACTACCTTGACTTAATTTTTGCTAATGTGACATTGCTTGGCTAAAACTAAGGTTATGATTTTTAAAAATTTAGAATCAAATATACATAAAAATAGACTTAGTGTCCAGCAGCAATAGAGTGAATTGATCTTCACATATTAATTCTTTCCTTTGACTTTTATTCATCAAGGGAAGCTTAAATATTAGCTAGGTCAAATTATATTATGGATTAGAAAATCTAATTGCCATGAATAATTCCATAAATTTCAAGAAGTTTTGCCACTGAGAAAATAGTTGTTTAAAGATGTATTAGGCAGTCTGACACATGAAAGAATATTTTTCCCAAAAATAACATTAAGGTGGAGTTTATTACTTTATAATGTATAATCCCATTGCAAGCATGCAAATTAAATCCATTCAAGAAACAGTTAAAATTTTTATTTGTTCTCTGCACATTCCCAAAACACTTAATATCAGTTATAATTTTCTCTTAGGTGATCTTATGAGTCTTTGAGATCATTTTAGAGAGGTTAAACTAGACTAATATTTAATTCAAGTCTATGGTCAGTATAATTCAAATCATTTTCAATTTATCAAATCCATAGCAAGAGGGACCTATTTCTTTTATTTAAGAAAGGAAAAATATTGATTAAGATAATGAAAATATTGTCTGTGAATCATACATTATTAATGTGTTTAATCAATAGTTGCTGAGTCAATTAGGATCAAGTACTAAATGCTGAGATAAAAAGAAAATATATGGACATTATTCTTTTGGAATCTGTATTCTAGAGAAGATAAAAAATAATTATAATAAGAAAGGATAATTGCTGAATTGAGTTGTAGTCAGAGCACTAAAGAAGTGTAGTCAGGGAAGATATATTGAGAATCAATCACTTGCATAGAGACTTAACAGGAAGAATTGTAGTTTTCCTGGAATCCAAGAAAGGGAAAATTATTCCAGGCAGATACACTGATATATGAAAGCTTAGTAAAGACATAGAATTTGCTGAGATGTATAATAATTAAGAAATGCTTTTGTTTCAGAACCTTGTGATTTCTTTGTTTCTGTTGTTGGAGGGTGGAAGGACTGATGTGTGATGTGGGTAATTATTAGTAATTGAGACAAAAGAAAAAGGCACACGTCTTTTTGTGTGATACAAAGAAGTTGAGAATTTATCCTGTAAGAAGTTCATAGTCACTCAAAGTATCTGTGTCAGATGTTCATTTCTGCGTGCCATAAAGATCACTCTGGTGGGAGTGTTGAGGATAAACTAGAGAGGGATTAGCATAGAGGCACTAACTTCTTGGTAGTCTACTGTATAGGTCTGGAAGCTGCTAAATGAATCCTGGAAAGAGATGATGAAAGTTTGCAATATGCCAGTGTAAGTGGGAGTGGAGAGAAAGAGACTTACGGAAGATAATTTGAGGATTGAATAAAGATAGTGATTGATTGGATGTTTATTGTGGTTGAAGATTTCAGGAAAATTGTCAGATATCTGACCCTTAAGTTTTTAGAGATAACCCAAGATAATCTCGGATAAACCATGTTCAAATGGAGTGGGAAGAAGGGCCCAAATGACAGTTTATTTTACCCTCTGAAACCACCATAGGAACTCATTTTAGAAAGTTAGATAGGGCAGGGTAAGTAAAAATAACAAACATTTGTTAATACTTTTTCTACATAAAAATATTTTCAAAGTTTAGGACCGTCCATAAAATGAGGATATAGATATTATTATTCTCAATTTATATTTAGAAAGGCAATATATCATGCACCTATTGATTTATAACAAACTATTCACAAACACAATAGTAATACAACAGTTTATAATTATAATTCATGCATCACAAGGGTGAAATTCTGCTGTCCTCGGTGGGGCTTAGCTCGTCTAGTTGCCTGAGACAACTGGGACAACTGAGCTCAGTGCCCATGTCTCTCACTTTCTCTTGGGACTAGCAGGTTAGACTGGGACATGACTTTTTCATGATGATGGCAGAAGCACAAGCCCACATATATAATTGCTTTTCAAAACTCTACTGGTGTCATGTTTGCTACCCTCACCCCTACATTGACCAAAGCAGATCACATGGCCAAGCTGAGGTGAAGAAGATTATTCCTCACTTACCAAAGGACATAAATATAAGGACGAGTGAAAACTTGGAGCTGTTAGTGTAATTATTCTACTAAAGGTAGGACACTCCATTTGTTAAGATTTTAAACTCTGTAAGTAGTTTAAATTCCTGGGTGCATATCCTGCCTCTACCATGAGCTCTGTGACCTTATGCAAATTACTAACATATCTAAGCCTGGTTCTTTATTTTAATAAATGAAGATGTCAAGACTATTTATCTTATAATAGATATATATGTCTGAGCCCTCTATCTACCAAAAAGACATATTCAAAATTTTAACTATCATTAATAATGTTATTCCATAAGTGTAGAAATTGAGGTTCATATGGGTTGACATGTTTAATAATAAAATTTAACATTAGTAATATGCATTGAAATTAGTGCTTGAATGCAGAAATGCAGATTACCTGATTTTGAATTTGTTTCTTTACATGCCATCTTTCTATCACGACATGAAAATCATTAAGTATGACCACCACAGACAATATAAATATACTTAACAAAGTATTATATTCTTAAACCAATATTATTAGAGCTGTATTGTAAAAATTTCAGGTTAGGAAAAAAATTTCATATCTACCTTTGAGTATTTAATTTTCATTGAAATATAATTTACTTTTCCCATTTATAAAAAAAAATGAGAAATAAATGACACATTGGCTTTATTAAGTACAATAAATGACCCAAACTAAATTAGATGTATTACATGCAAGTTGGTGTGGATTATTGAGCAAACATTATAATTACATTTTAAAATTCAAACTTTAATACTGAACGTCAACTAGGACACTTGCAAAGAGGAATTGAGGCAAGCAGGTTATCTTAATGACATTGTGCTACTTTAATATAAGGAACACTGTGTAAAAGTGTAAAGTCAACACTTTTAAGGTACCCTTATATATAGTGGAAATTCTTGCAACAGTCATTTAAGATTATTTTAAGGAATGCATATAGCAACCAGTGCCTTCTAACAGAAAAGCATTTTTTGTAGAAACATGCCAGTCTTAATTTTCTATTATGTCTGACACTATTCCATATGTTCAGAGCTCATAATTCTGAAAGAAATTTGACAGATAGTTCGCTATACATAGATTGGTTCTGACTTTTGAATAAAACTTCCTTGGCTATGGCAAATTCTAAAAAACAATTTATCCACATGTAGCAGATGAGTGATTTAGTAGACAAATTGTCGGGATTTTGGCCTCTGCTGCTTGAGCTATTTATCCTTCAGGGATAAATAAACTGTCCCTCCTCTGTGAACACTTGTGCTCTAACATTATTCCTAAAGTATATAGAGCAAAGAATCTATTTTATTTTTGGTCCTTGTGAAAATACCTCCATTATCATCACACACAGAACAAATAGTGTCACTTTATTTTTACTTCTCTATCTGAAGGTGCCTGAATTTAAACAGCAATAACTATGTACCATGGGGTTTTCTAAAGTTTCCTCGTCATGCTCAAATGATTTCAAACTAAAGTTGACTGTAACGTACTTGCTAAATACTACTGAGATTTATCAGCTGATATAGTTTTATGTACATTTCTAACATTCTTTGAGGTTTCTGGTGCTTTGCTTATCTGTAAAACTAATGGTATAATTCAAACTTTAAAGTTTTGGATGAGTGTCTAAAACAAATATGTATCTATTTCTTTATTTTGTAATTAACTAATCCATTCCATGAGGTGTGCTATTAGAATAAGAGGCAATTTTTAGGGCATGTACTCTGAACCAATTTTGTTTAGTTTTTCTTATGAAAATACTTTTTTGAATGTTTGATCTAGAAAATCAGCCGCTGAACATTACTAGCTATATTTGTGTATGAACGAAAAAGATAGAGACAGATGTAGGGGGGAGAAATAGAACAAGAAGGAGAGAGATAATGAAAATAATACATATCACTATGTAGCACTTAATATGTGTTAGGCACTAATCTAAACATGCATTTTAATTAAATTAAAACTTATTTTTCTAATCTTACAACAGAGGTACCAGTATTATTCCCATTGCCAAATGAAGACACTAGTTACACGAAGCTAAGTGACTAGACCAAGTTCACTCAGGTAGTTAATATCCAACAGAGTTTGGCTCTTAACTACAGTGCTATATTCAATGTTCCAAGATAGGGTAAGGGAGAGATAAAGAATACAACACAATAGCCTACAGATGTAGTACAATGAATGGCTCAGCTATTTAAGATATAAAATCACACTATTAAATCTCCATCTTCTTGTCTAACATAATTAGAACTCTGACAATAAACTTACTGGCTTACTGTGAACAAGCTCATTGAAGTCACCAGGCAACATGACATTCTGGAAACAACATGAGACATAGAGTAAAATAACATACTTATGTCATCAACCTGACTCTTGTTAGCTCTGTGATTTTTGGAAAGAAATTTTTGGAAAGATATCTATATATTTGGAATTATATATATATATATATTTAAATGCATTAAGAAACAAAAGCGCTGGGTCTTTCACAAAGGAAGAGTTCAATTAAACTCATATTTAAATAGAAAATTCATGCTCCATCTCATTAAAAAATAATTTGGACGTAAATGAGAACATTTGTACATACCAGTGACTGCAATATAAACAGCAGAATAATTTCTGTAGATATAATATAGCCTCAGCCACTTCCAAATTCTAACCTGGATTTCCAACCAGTGACACAATATCTCCATCTCCCTACATCCTCTTGTTACCCTCAACTGAAGAGGAAAATATGAACTTATTTTCTTTAATCATAAGTTTCTCCCATAAGGAGAAACAAATGAATAATCTGGAAGTTAGGAGACTTGGGGTTTGAGTACCAACAATCTATCTGATTGTGAGCAAAACACAGTATGGCTTTGAACTTTATTTTCATCATATGTAAAATGAAGAAATTGCAAGAATTTATATCTGGAACAACTTACATCTTTAATATGAAATGACAGGAAGTTCATAAAAATAAAAATTATTTAAAGAACAATATTTAGATTTACTAATGAATGTATAAAACATTATGGTATTGAAAGTATCTAAGAGCAAAATATCTCAACATTTATAGAAATGACTTACTATTTTTTCTTTTCATAAAACCAATTTTTGGTCATTATTCCATCTTTTTAATAACATACAAATATGGGCAAAAAATTAGGCCATTAGTCAATAAATGCTATTGCACAACATGTTTATCCAATACATTTAAGAAAATGAATTAGATGAGAATTGAGAGAAGATAGAACTACAAAGGAATGGCAAGAAGGACTTAAGGCAAAGTCAAGAATATTTTTATAAATGAGAAGTTATAAAATAAGGTGAGGGCTTCCCTGGTGGCGCAGTGGTTGAGAGTCCGCCTGCCGATGCAGGGG